>NC_086009.1:382500-390000 GCF_030014385.1 Trichomycterus rosablanca | reverse complement strand
ATACACATTAATCCAACTATACACAATAATCAAAAAATGATTTTATCTCATTATAAATAAAATAAACAATAAAGAGACTCAATAAAAGAATTAAAACCTTCCTGTACTACCTAAGACCATTTTGCTTTAATACACTACATAGTCAGAAGTATGTGGACACCGCTCCTTATGACTGAATTGACTTCTTTCTGCCACCTCCCTTGTTAACAGGTGTATCAAAATGAGATGAGGTAAATAATCTGCTTTTAACATTGTGCCAACAGTTTAGGGAAGTCCCCAAAGCAAGCTCTATAAAGACGTGATTTGACCGGTTGCTCTACACAGAACCCTGGTCTCAACCCAACTCAGCTCTTTTGGGATGAATTACACTCAGACTGTGAGCCAGACCTCTTCTCTTCTCCTCCAACATCAGTGCCTGACCTGACTGACTGTATTGACTGAACACTATTGGCACAAATTCCTACAGAAATACTGCAAAGTCTTGTAGAAGAAGTTAATGTAAAGGACTAGTAATCACAAGGTTGCCGTTTAAGCCCACCATTGCTAAGATGACACTGTTGGGCCCCTGACTAAGGCCCTTAATCTTCAATTGCTTTGGATAAAAGCGTCTGCTAAATGTAAATGTAAATAAAAACTAGTCCTGGACTTTGTAAAACAATCCCATGAGCAGTTCTGCTGTGAGTTCGTCTGGAACACTCGTCTCTTTCCAGGAGCTTTTGAAAGTTCTCTTCCTCCTCCCTGATTCCATCCGGCAGCGTCGGACCACGATTCTGTTCTGACCGGGATTTTCTAAGTTTAGATTTTTAGTTTACAGAAAGTTCCTCAGTTTCCCCCACTCACGTTCCCGTCCCGTGTTCCTGCCCTAATATGGTGAAATTCGTCTCCAGCAGGACAGAGAAGCTCCTTAAACCCTAAACCTTCTGCACTGTCTGCAGGACCAGCACAAAAAAACCCCACAAACACTTAAAAATGCTGCAGTGTTTAATCTGAGCGCGAAACACTTCAGTATTAGATTCAACTGCACCTACTCGAGGATCTTTCACAAGATTTTGGAGTGTGTCTGTGGAAATTTGGGCCCATTCTGTTAAAAAGAAAAGCCTGGCTTTCAGTCACTTGCACTGTGAAACAGGAAAAGCCCTTCCCCAAACTGTTGCCACAGAGCTGAAATCATGTGATCCACTTTCGATAATAACGTGTCCACATACTTTCGGCAATGTACTCTTTACAGACGCACCCATAGCTCGCAGCTGTATGAACTCAAACATACGGCCGTGCCGCAAACGACGTAGACAAACACTGTCGAGAGAAAGTTACAGCAAAGAGAAAACACCCGGGAGCAACAACGGCTCGACTGAGAAGCATCACGAGCTCGCAGTGTAACTGCATCCGGGAGCAACAACAGCTCAACAATCGTTAATCAGAGACACACAAGCGTGAAGTCACGATGCTCAATGCTGCTGTCTGCTGGAGCTGCGTAAAGCACAGGACTGTTGGCCTCCAGAGCAGCTGGATGAAAGAACTGTGCACGCTGAAAGCTAAGCTCGAGGAGTAATGAATGATTCAGCTTCCTCAGTCCCTGTGAAGGGATATTTTAAATGGTAACAGTTTAGGGAAGGCCCTTTCCTCTGTCAGCACAAAGCAGTCACCCAATCCAGTCGTAACCAATACTGTCACACGCCCCTCCGACATGTGAGCAGCCGCCGATCACTTCTTTTCACCTGTTAGGGGCGGGGTCTCACAGAGTCACTGTCCCTCCCATTCCAGACACACAGCCAATCGTCTGTCCGTGTCCTTATAGGCGCCCGGCTGGCTGATAGCAGAGTCGATATTCGACTGGAAGGCTTGAAGTCTCAGCACCGGTGGGTTAGTGTGTTTTACCGCCATGCCGCCCAGGTGCCGGGTGCTTGGTAGATTTGACGTGGTAGAGCTCGCTGCATCAACCCAAGCCAGGTCTGGACATCAGTGCCCGACCTCTTTCTCAACAGTAAATCCCAGCGGTGGTGTTCCAGAACGTAGCGAATGCTTCCCTGAGGAGCGGAGGCCGGCCTGAACGGTCAAACTGTGGCTCTGGAACATTTGTGGTCTTATCTTCAGGTTAAAAGCCTCTATAAATACCCAGGCCGAGCTTATTATTAGCGCTGATATTTGAGCTGCATGCGTGATAGGACGGAGTGTTGCTAGGGTGAAGAGAGAGGGCGTGGCCGTTAGGAGATAACGTGGAGGTCTGGTGTGTGTCCATCTCGCCGTCACCAGGAAGCTCCTCCACCTTACTGAGGGTCTTTAGGTTGGTCCTGCAGCTAATCAAATCAGTAAAATAATTTACCTCTAAGTATGTGGCAACAGTTTGGGAAAGGCTCCTCCTAATCCAACATGACTGTGCCACTAAATACATAAT
The DNA here is from genome assembly GCF_030014385.1 of Trichomycterus rosablanca. Lineage (NCBI taxonomy): Eukaryota > Metazoa > Chordata > Actinopteri > Siluriformes > Trichomycteridae > Trichomycterus > Trichomycterus rosablanca. The sequence goes on along the minus strand of NC_086009.1, from coordinate 387,605 downwards.
TTAATCAGTTTGGCGACCTTGGGATGAATTACAACGTCTGCTGTGAGTCGGCCGTTCACATCCACATCCTATAAGTGAACCTACAATACCCGCAGTCACACTCCAAAACATTTAGATCCGCATGGCGAGTCCCCACCCACAGAGATTTAAAGAAGGACATGAAGTCTGTGGCGGCTGGTACGAATGGTGATGAGGAGAATGTGGCACAACACACAGAGCATCCAGCCCTTCTGTGCCAGTCAGAGTCCCCATGCATCTCTTGTCCGCTATCAAAGCACCTACAATAAGCACACAGGCATCAGAACTGGACATGTGAGCGACAGAAGAAGGTCGACTGATCCCACAAATCCTGGTTTTCCAAGATCAGGATGCTCTGTAGGATGATCCACCTTCAGACATCTGGCTGGTCCTAATGTTCTTGCTCATCAGTGATGGTGAATCTGGTGACGTTAATGGTGAGATGGGGATGAAGCTGCGCTGGATTGTTGGTGCTGTCGTTTCCACTTCACTGCATGGCGGTGATTAATGGACGCTGAATCGAGGGCTGATGGCTGCAGGGCTCATCCTGTTAATAACGCCTCGCTCGCTGACTCCATTCTCCTCTTAAAAGGAAAAAAATGAGGAATCTTCCTGGTGTCCTCGAGCGACCGACCGATGGAGTGATGGAGCCACGGAGGCCGAGATTAACGTTCGGCGTGTTCCACATAAAGCAAGAGAGGAACCCAAAAACTTGGCTTTTATTCTTCATGACGTGCTGCTAGAATAAAAATTTGAATAAACATAAATATAACATAAATAATAACACCTTTATTTACATGAAGAACAGGGAGAAAATCAGTGCAAAGGGAAATACACGTAAATAATCGATGTTTATTCATTCAATTATTCATTTGTTTTCAGGATCAAGGCTCACACACGTTCACTCACACTCACACCCTGGAACAACATGGAGCAGCCAGTTCACCTTCCGCATGTTTTCGGGAGGTGTGAGGACACCGTTCCGAGGCGTTTGGTGGAATTTAATTTAATCATTGCTTTTATACCTCTAGCGATGGTCGTAGCTCAGTGGTTAAGCTACCCGACCAGGGATCAGAAGGTTGCTGGTTCAAGCTTTCACTGTTGGGCTCCTGAGCAAGGCCCTTAACCCTCGTTTGCTCACAGCTGTAGGTCACTTTGGATAAAAAGCGTCTGCCGAATGCCGTACATGGAACTATCGCAATCCAGCGACTTCAGTCATCCTAAAACATGAAGTTCTCCAACCAGGTGAGGGTAATGTTTTTTTTTTTTCCTTTTTCTCCCACTTTAGCGCATCCAATTTCTACCCGTCAATCATCCTCTCACTGATGCTGGTCCCTGCTCCTGATTGGGGAGGACGAGGCTGCTCCACGCCCCCTCCGACACGTGCACAGCAATCGAACAATTTATCACCTACACTTGACGAGTGCAGTGCGGTACAGCGCTGTGTACAGAGAGCCGTCTACCGCACTCCTTACTCATCTCCGTGCAGGCGCCACCAACCAGCCAGCAGAGGTCGTAATCGCACTAGTCTGAGAGAGAGACCCCATCCGGCTTTAGTCCCGCCCATATCTGAACAACAGGCCAATCGTTGTTCATGTAGCCACTCAGCCTCAGCCGGCAGGCAGAGCCGAGGTTCGATACCATGTATTTGAGATCCCAGCTCTGGTGAACAGCGTGTGTTTTTACCGCTGCGCCACCTGAGCGGCGTGAAGGAAATGTTTAATCAGAACATTACCGTATCATAAAATGTTAGATTTATTTCTGAAAACATTAACAAAAACTGACCTAGTGAAATCCTGCTATTATTTGATCACACTCACTCACGTCTAGGCACAATTTAGAGCAGCAAATTTTATCTTTTACGTGTTTTTGGGAGATGAGGAGAACTCGCGACCCTGTCTGTTTGATCCTGCATAAGAGCTGCCTTTCTAACCGGTAGGATGGCAGCTATTTACGCCTATTTAACTGCCATTATGAATCACATAGGTAGAAGTGGTGTCCACATACTTTTGGCTATGCAGAGCATCACCATGATGACCAAAAAAGGAAAGTGTCCATCTACCGAAAACCCGCAGTACTGCGCCTTTAAGAAGCGCAATCATGGAATTTCCGGACCTTGGATTTTCAGGATTGCTCGTATCACGTGATGTAGAACGTTTGTAGTTTTTTAGTCACTTGATAACACTGACGTGTAAAGGACTCTCAGTCAAAACGGGACTACATTTCCCAGAAGTCTTTGCGTGTGGGCTGAGGGGCGGCACCGTCTGAGTGGGGAAAAAAGAAAAAAATGTTCGTCTGTAGACTTTTATCGCTCTGGTAAGATACTTTAATATTTGGGTTAAATAAAAAGCCGAGGAATGTCGATAAGAGTCATAAAATACAGTTATTTTCATAACAAGTGTGTTTTGCTGTCGCGTTCCGAGCGAGTGTTTTGCGAAACACAGCTAATGAAGTTGTCGCGTTAGCTTAGCATAGCGTGCATAGAAAATAACATTGGCGTTTATGCTAAGCTAACTATCAGCTGCTACATTTAGACAGATGTGACTGTCAAAGCAGAGCTTTATATGCACTGACAGTTAAATCTATTTAAATATGTTTAAAGGTGTTGTTATTGATTTTTTTTCTAGCAGCTGGATGGTCGATAAACTCAGTATTGTGCAATATGTATTGCACTGGCCTGTTTTGGTTTAGCATCTTAGCACATTAGGCTACAAATGTCTCACATTATAACTGATTTATTTTATAGTTTTTTTTTTTTTTTAATATAAATAAACTAAACTGCAAACGTTATTTCTTCTCATGACATCTATATTCCATCAAATGGCAACAGATTTTTTTAAAATTTGCACATACATGTAGGGCAGGTACTGGACTAGTAATCGACAGGTTGCTGGTTCAAGCCCCACCTCTGCCAGGTTGCCACTGTTGGGCCCTTGAGCAAGGCCCTTAACCTACATTTGCTTAGACAGTATGCTGTCACAGTACTGTAGGTCGCTAAATGCCAAAAATGTAAATCTATGAACTCAGTATTGATCAGCTATAACATTAAAACCCCCAAACCCACCTGACCCCCCAGGATCATGGACCCCAGACCTCTAAAGATCCTTTAAGTCCTGTGGGGCTTCCAGCTTGTCTCACAGATACTCCTTGAGATGTTCCTCAAACTATTCCTGAGGAACGTATACACTGTGGCAGGGGCGCACCATCCTACTGAAGGGGGGCACTGACATTAGGGGGGCACTTATTATCTTCATAAGTGTTTAGATATCTGGTTGGTGTCAAAGGAACATCCAGATGAATATCAGGACCCAAGGTTTCCCAGCGGAGCATCGTCTGGAACATCAGGCTGCCAGATTCACCAGACCAGGGCACCTTCTTCCATCGCTTCATGGTCTAGTTCTGATGATAACATGCACATTATAGGAGCGTTCTGTGCTGTACGGGGGTCAGCATGGGAACTGACCGATTGGCAAGCTGTGATGCTCTGTGTTCTTCTTTGGAACCCTCTTTTTGGTGCTCCTAACCACTGCATACTGGAAGCAGCACACAACATCCTGTTCTTAACCCACAGTGATGTCTTTAATGGTTATCACTTAATCATGAACATCTGTAATGATGACACAAGGATTTAATCAGTCTATTTAGGAATCATTATGACTGGTAACAGTTAGTAACTGTTAAATACAGAAAGTCAGCGTGCATGTTAATACACCCTGTAATAATGTTTATATATATATATAAATAAATACAGAAATATATCTGTGTTTCCTCTGCAGGCTGTGAGGTCCTTTCTTTCTTCCTTGGAGTGTGTGGTGGCTTATGAAGTCTGGTAGATCACTGTGGTAGAACCGTCATCATCTCCTCATCTGGGATCAACAACACGGTAACTGATTTATTTTGTTCTTTAGGTCAATTGGAGATACTAGAAATTGTCTCTGTGATGTGCTGATGGCCCGTCCGAGGTGTTTCCCACCTTTCGCCCCAATGAATCGGACCCACCGTGACCCTGACCGGGATAAAACGGTGGTAAAACAGACCAAGAATGAGTGAATGACTGGAAGAAAATCCCTCATTCACACACTCACTCTGTCGTTGTGTTTCAGGAGAGCAGAATGGAGGGCACGTTTGGGTCGTCCTTTTCAGCAGTTCCGCCGGTCAGCAAAGGTGAGTCCGATTTCTCCCAATATAGTCATATCCAATTCCCTAGTTGTATGTCCTATAATGCTGCAGATGCCTATCATGATTGAGGAGAGCCGTACCTGAGACACGCCACTCCGACAATCGCTTCTTTTTACCTGTATAAGGCGGGTTCACCGTCTCTCTGCAGTTCCTCCACCTGCCACCAGAGGCTGCTATTGCAGCAGTGATAGCCTAGCAGTTAAGGTACTGGTACTGAATCAAAAGGTCTCTGGTTCAAAACCCACCACTGCCAGTTTGCCACTGTTGGGCCCCTGAGAAAGGCCCTTAACCCTTAATTGCTTAGACTGTACACAGTCACAACTGTGCCAAAAATGTAAATGTAAATAACAAGGAATCCCTTTAACCCGCCCACCCTCAGACACAGCCGGACGCCTGTGTAGGCACCTGGCCGGCCGATAGCAGATCTCGAGATCTCAACGTTGGTGCGCTAGTGTGTTTTATCATTCTAGCTGATCTAACTAAAGTCCTACGTGTTTACTGTAAATCTTTACGTCACAGCGGATACATCCAGTAATTATAAGCAGCATCGCCGGACGCCGTCCACCTCCAGCACGCTGACCTTCTCTCCACGAGACGACGACGATGGCATGGTAAACACCGCCCGACATTTCACACACAAACATGCAACATGAGGCAGATCGATCTGGGGGGGGGGTATTTATGTAGAGGGGTCTTGACTCTGTGTGTGTGTGTGTGTGTGTGTGTGTGTGTGTGTGTGTGTGTGTGTGTAGCCCCCCATCGGTACTCCACGTCGTTCAGACTCGGCAATCTCGGTTCGTTCTCTTCACTCGGAGTCGAACATGTCACTGCGCTCGACCTTCTCACTGCACGAGGAAGAGGAGGATACGGTAAACACACACACACACACACACACAGTGCACACACAC
>NC_086009.1:370000-375000 GCF_030014385.1 Trichomycterus rosablanca | reverse complement strand
TTTTGTTGTCTGCGTGTTTTCTAGCCTACGACCCTCAGCAGATCTTTAAGTGCAAGGGGACGTTTGTGGGGCACCAGGGGCCCGTGTGGTGTCTGTGTGTTTACTCCACCGGTGACCTGCTCTTCAGCGGATCCTCAGATAAAACCATCAAGGTAGGGTCTCGCACAAGGTGCACCACGTTCACACGGCTTCGTAACAGTAATCGGGTTTGAACCTCGGTGTATTTGTGCTTTTGTGTTAGGTGTGGGACACCTGCACCACCTACAAGTGCCAAAAAACTCTGGAGGGGCACGATGGCATCGTCCTAGCTCTGTGCATTCAAGGGTGAGCGAGTGTGTACACGCACATCAAGCGTCCACATACTTTTGGTAATCCGGAAGTGCTGGATATGACCTGTGTTTCTGTTCTGCCCTCCTGCAGGAACAGACTGTACAGCGGCTCGGCCGACTGCACCATCATCGTAAGTCTGCCTGTCCGGGGTGTCAAAAATATTCGGACGTCATGACTGAATCAGAAATCGGATAATCAGACCAACCACTTTCATAATATTGTGTGACCTCAGTTGGGCGCGTCTGAGGGAGGGGCGGTCGGCAGCGTCTCTTCCCACTGATGCTGTCGTATATGACTTTCGGGACTGGTCCGGGCTCCTGCGCCAGTGTCACATGTAGCTTAGCGCTCCTCTTCATTCAGCTGTCAGGGGTTTCGATGTTGTGGTTGGTCAGTATGGGCGTCTGTGTGAAACCCCAGCTCTCTCTCTCTCTCTCTCTACACAGACGCATTTCCCATCATCCTACACTCCCGAGAAGAGGGCGTGTCTAAAATCTTAGCTCCATTAAAAGCTACAAACATGTAATGGGTGTGTCTCTGTATAAGTAGAGCGTCTAAATAATCTGATTATGACTCCAGGTGTTATTAGACTCCTCTGTACTGAGGAGTCGATCAGGTGGGTACAGGGAGCAGGGCGGGGCACCAGGTTTCACACAGACCCCAGGGTTTCCTCTTGTCTCTGCTACAACAGCGCCCCCCTGCTGTCTGCTTGATGTGCTGCAGTAGTGAACGGCTTTACACGTAGTGGAGATTTATTTTAGTGAGACTATAAGTGTGTGTGTGTGTGTGTGTGTGTGTGTGTGTGTGTGTGTGTGTGTGTGTGTGTGTGTGTGCAGGTTTGGGACATCCAGAACCTACAGAAAGTGAACACGATCCGTGCACACGATAATCCGGTGTGCACACTCGTCTCCTCACACAACATGCTCTTCAGTGGATCACTCAAAGCCATCAAGGTACCTCCATACACTCCACATGATCTCCTCTACAGGCCAGTACCGGGCACTGGGTCAGAACCCACACCAAACATGGAGGCCTGTAAATATTCTGATCAAAAATATATGGACAGCAGGTTAGATGATTAAATTAGTGGTGTGAAAGGTTGTATAGCGACTCTTAGTGACCACGTAAACAGACTTTCTTTTTCCTCTATGGAAATGTTCCTCTAATTGTACCAATCTGTCATGTTGCTGGCCGTCCTCTTCCTCTTTTACCTTCAACTCTTCCAACAAACTGTGTCTTCTCATGATGTGTCCAGCTTTAGTCACAGGTTCGTTCGATTTAATCCAGGTTCCGTTTGTTCGTCTCGTCTGTCGCCCAAGACCAGACAGCAAGGGGACGCAACCGAACCCCGCTCGTCTCGCTCTCTCAGCTCACAGCTCATGTCTGCATGTAGACACTCGGCTGGCTGATAGCACTGCCGGGGATTTGAACCCTGGATCCCAGCAGTAGAACATGAAGTAAAAAGCCAAATAAATAAATATGAGAGAGAAACCCGGAGCCTCGTTCAGTGAACTCAGAGTGATGGAACTTCATCTACATCCTCTCTATTTTGGGACCACGGACTGTGTGAGTGAGTGTAGTGATGACTCTACTCGTGTGCAGGTGTGGGACATCGTGGGCACAGAGCTGAAGCTGAAGAAGGAGCTGACGGGTTTGAACCACTGGGTCAGAGCTCTGGTGGCCTCTCAGAATCACCTGTACAGCGGATCCTACCAGACCATAAAGGTACGAGGTTTCATCACGATACGTCGATTTGATTCAGAGCGTGGAAATGATGTGATGAATGTTTTTTTTGTCTCTCAGATTTGGGATATCCGCTCTCTGGAGTGCGTCCACGTCCTCCAGACCTCCGGGGGCAGTGTTTACTCCATCGCGGTCACCAACCACCACATAGTGTGTGGGACCTACGAGAACCTCATCCACGTGAGTAAACACACCGAGTAAAATTGTGTGATGAGAAATGATCTGGGCGTGTTTGGGCGTTTACTCTGCTCCTCCTCTGATGTGCTCTGTGCAGGTGTGGGACATCGAGTCTAAAGAACAGGTGCGCACCCTAACGGGTCACGTGGGCACCGTTTACGCCCTGGCCGTCATCTCCACCCCGGACCAGACCAAAGTGTTCAGTGCCTCGTACGATCGCTCGCTCAGGGTAGGTGCACAGCGTCTCTTCTCTCATCTATCAGCGGAACGGCAGTTTGGATATATCCGGATTCTCTGTGTACACAGCGCCACCTGCTGCATCCCAGAAATGTTAAAACCTCACCCGAGCCTTCCCTCCTTCTCCTAGACACGACCTGTTGTGTCAGTTAAGTGGTAGCCATGCCAGGACTCCACCCGAACGCCCCCGTCCACTTATTTAATTAAATTTGACAGACGAATCACAATCCAGCATTTCGTAGTAGACCACAGTGAGGCATTAAAGCAACTGTGAAGCGTGGTGGTGGTAGTGTTTGCTGCACCAGGACCTGAACGACTCCCTCTCTTGTCAGTTAATTCAGCAGCAGAATGTAAAGTCATCCGTCCGTGAGCCGAAGCTGAGGTGAAATTAGGTTATGCAGCAGGGCAGTGATATGGGAGTTGGGGGGGGTGAATAGTTTTTCTCAGCGCTCTCTGTCTGTGTGTGTTACCTGTGCAGGTGTGGAGCATGGACAACATGATCTGCACCCAGACGCTGCTGAGACATCAGGGCAGTGTAACGGCGCTGGCCGTCTCCAGGGGGCGCCTGTTCTCCGGAGCCGTGGACAGCACCGTGAAGGTCAGTGGCTCGACGCATTATCTTACCAGGGTGTCCACATACTTTTGACCATATACAGGGTCTGTGTGAAACCCGAGCTCTCTCTCTACACAGACGCATTTCCCATCATCCTACACTCCCGAGAAGAGGGCGTGTCTAAATTCTTAGCTCCCTCAAATGCTCCTACTGAGGTTCTAGTCTGCACGACTCTTCTCACAAAGAACTACAAACATGGCGGACTAATCAAACGTGGAGCAACCAACAGAGTTCCCTTCACATGTAAATAAATTCTCATTGATGTTTAATCTGTCGTGTTCTCAGGTTTGGACCTGCTGAGTGAGGAACTGGTTCTGGTGCTGATGTGATGGATCCACCACGGCTTGAGATACCAGCAGGACCAGGAGCGGCGGTTCTCCTGACGTGAGCTCTGTAGGAAGACGCTGTATATACACCTTTCATCCCGGGTTCTAACAGCAGAACCCGCTCGTGTCCTAGAATAATCACGTCTCATGCAGTCTGTGAGGTCAGAGCTGGATCCTCTCTGCTGCTTCTGCTTCCGTTACCTTGCGGGACCGGATCACGTTACGGCAAGCGGCGCCGCTACACGACAGCGAGGACGCCGTGGTGGTGGGTGGGCGGGTGGGTGGGGCGCTTCGTTTCTCAGCATACTTCCACACCGCGTGTTCCAGAACACTCTTTATCCTGATAGTTATTATTTTATATATATTTTTATTACCAGTTTATTATTATTATGATTAAATATATGAAGCGTTTGAACCCAAACACACCCCTCCCCTTATTTACACAAGATCAAAGCGAGGCGCAGTGAGATCAAAGACAGGGGGACGTCTCTTTTGTGAGCCTCTGCATCTCCACACCTCCGACGTTTAAAATGCTTCACGAGGGTCGCGGTCACGGCGCTGTCGACCCGGCCGGACACCTGACGGACGCAGTCTAATGGGCCGTGCCTTCAGTGCCACTGCAGAAATGTAAAGTCTGTGGTGTGGACCTGGCGTGACTGTCTGTGAGAATCTGACACTGGCGGGTAAAAAGAAGCGGCAGAAGAGACGCTGTGACTTAGAAAGGACGCTTTGGGGAAACGGTGCTCCTCTATTAAAGTGGCGGTCGGTGGACGGGCGTTCTAAACCAGTGTTATAGGGGGCAGTGTGAGGAACGGCTCATGGGTGTGGTGGCCTCCAGTCTGGATGTTTCACACCTTCTCCTGATGGTCATTCTTTGGTCCACTGCGGCTCAGAGACGGGCAGTGGTGTTTCCTAAACAGCCCCGTCCGCTCAAAATAACTACATACATGTAGGGGGCGCTACTCGTCCCCATTAGCAACGAATCACTGTACGACTGTTCGTTTTCACGATGTTTACGATATTATTTGGATATATCGGTGCACCCGTTTGGACCGGTTGGCTTCGTTCGGCTTTTTGAGGACTCTTAACGACAGGCTAAACTACACGCGTCCTCACGCACCGCGTGTACAGATGTTCCTCGCTGCAGCGCCCTCTAGCTTCATGATCATGAACCACATTTATCTGAATATTGTGGTGTATTGTATAACTGATCATCAGCTCATGAATAATAACAGTAACATCACACCCACAGAGCTGTGAACAAGTGTTCAGTATCTTAGGGTGCAGTTACTTTTTCACACGGGGCCAGAGGGGCCTGAAAAGCATTTTTACTTTAATGAATGTGATTGTTTGGGTCTTTGTCTGATAATAAAAGTAGTTTGATGATCTGAAACACATGCTAAATAGAGCAGGATTTTGGAAGGGGGGGGGTAAATACTTTTTCACAGCTCTGTAGAGATTCAGGCAGTCGTACTAACAGGTAATGAAATGTTTGAAATAAATAAGTTCTGATTCTGATGGAGCTGAAGCACTTGAGTGTGTATATTTTACAGACTCTGCATCGTGGGGGGGGGGGG
>NC_086009.1:342500-367500 GCF_030014385.1 Trichomycterus rosablanca | reverse complement strand
GTGTAACTGTAAGGTGTGGAGACTGTGTGTGTGTGTGTGTGTGTGTGTGTGTGTGTAACTGTAAGGTGTGGAGACTGTGTGTGTGTGTGTGTGTGTGTGTGTGCGTGTGTGTGTAACTGTAAGGTGTGGAGACTGTGTGTGTGTGTGTGTGTGTGTGTGTGTGTGTGAAGGCGGATGAGGAAGGAGGCTCCAGGCGGTTTGTAGTTTAGTGTTGAACATTTATTTAGAAGCAGGTGGTTTTTGGTGCATCACTGCAAGCACACACAGCTCAATACCAACCGACAGCAGCAACAGAAACACAATGTACAGCCTGCACACACACACACACACACACACACACACACACACACACACACACACACACACACACACACACTCACACACACACACTCACACACACACTCACACTCGGGCGAGCCGTGCAGAAAATCTCACTTTCGTTGAAATAAACGTGTAAAACCGCATGAGAATAAAAACTTGTGGATTTTTCACCTCAATATTTAAATTCACACTTTCATCAATCAAAGAAAATGAAGAAACGATTAAACTGATAAAGACGTGAGTGAATCTCAGTACAGAGACACGACGGCCCGGACGCTTCTGTACCACCTACACACGCACACGCGCACACACACACACACACACACACACACACACACACACACACTGGAACTGAGGCCATAATAACACTGTGCTCACAGCCGGGGTCACCACCCGGCTCCAGACTGCTTCTGGGATCCCAGTCATTTCTGCAACCGTTCTTTTATTTCAGATCAGGGACTACAGGAGTCTAGTGTGTAGAGCTTTGGGCTATCAATCAGAATAATGTGGGTTTGAATCCCGGCTCCGTCACGTAGTCACCGCTTGGCCCCTGAGCAAGGCCCTTCAGCCTTACAGTGGCTGCTGAGTCTTTGCTCTGAGAGGATTGAATAGTACTGAACACGTGCAGACGTATAGACGTTTTATTAGATCATCCGTACAAACTAATTACCCACACTGGACTCTTCACTACTGTCGAGCACGGTGGGGGGAGAAGCTCTTAACTTTTAGTGGAACTGCACTATCATAGTTTCAGCGGGACAACAAAACATAACACAGCCGAGACCCTGACCTGAGCACTTCCAAAAATATTTGGACTCGACTAAAAAGGCATAAAATGAAGACGTTTGGTTGAACTCTGGCCGATCTCATTAGAAGACGACTCCATTAATCAATAACCGAATGTTCGTTGTGCTGTCTGGATATTTTTCTTTCATTTTTAATCACTGAGCCAGAAAAACTGTTGCAGAAATAAATAAAAGCCCAAGAGAAAAACACGTCCTTAAAAAGTGTGTGAGGGTTCAACAGTGTATGAGCCTGTACCGATACTCAGGTCTCATATCACGATCATCAGCTCACACAGTTCTGCAGTTTCCTCCTTAGATCGATTATTTAAAAAACATCATGAAGTCAAATACAGAAACTAGAACTCTGACCTAAAGTATTTAAATTATTATTATGATTCCAGACTGTTACTGGTGAAGGGGAACTGGTTATGTCCTTATAATCGCGATATATTGTTTACCTGAATATCGGCACACGCTGATCTGCACCCCCGTCATTACACTACAACAATTCCTATTTAATAATATTCAATAATATTCAATAATATTCAATAATAAGCCCTCTGTATGATGCACACACAATAATAAACTCATAATAATATTTATAATAATTATAACTTAAAATAACAATAATAAAAATTGAAATAATAAAATAACAATAAAAATATAAAACAAATTAAAATATTAATAAAAAATAAAATAATAATATAAAAATAATAACAGCAATAATAATACAAATTTTATATAAAAAATAATAATAATAATAATAAAATAAAATAATAATTACAATAATAATAATATTAATTTGATGGTATGGTGACAGTTATAATGTGCAGTAGATTCTCTCGTCGATCTGAAGTTTATAATTTTTATTATTATTTGTTTATACACGTCGTGTGTTTGAGGTCGTCGGTCGTGTTAAGGCACAGGAGAATCTGTGCAGGATATAATGGTGGTGGGGGGATGAAATGGGTTCCGTCCCAAACGCTAGAGCACCCAGATGTTGGAATGTATCGTAGGGTTACCGGCCACATTTGCATTTTCAACAGCCGTCACCTGCGCATTAATACTGAGATCTCCGATTGTGGTGGCCATAAGTATTCAGACACCTGAACACGGTATTAAGATGCTTCTCACGAGACTGAAGGAAGCTGTTTGTGGATTCACGTGGAGCTGTTAGACTGGGTTTGATGGTTATTTCACACAGATGTTTGTTCATGTCGTGGAACTTTAGTGTTTTATCTCTCGAGTCGAGCGCTGAGCAAATCGGTTATCTGTGCCGAGAGTCGCGGTGAGAGTGAAGCACAAAACGCTTCTCACGTCAACGAACTAAAGAAAACAACAACAGAGACAAACACGTCACGTCTTCTTATCACCGACAGCTGATCCATGCTCTTACATAAAAACCAACATCTGTAACAGCAGCACAAATCCCCACAGATATTCTACACGCTCCACCATCATGTTACTCTTTACTTCCGCTGTGTAACGCCCACCGGTGATGACACAGGCTTGGTTCCCAAAAACTGGTGGAAAAGCGGGTGGGTTCTCTACAAAACACCAAGGTTCAGAGAAACCTGAACAGAACCGGTTCAAGAACCAGAACCAGGGTTCTTTTGGTGGAAAAACGCTATGTGTGGAAATCTGTGCCCGTTCAATCAGAAGGTGAAAGCATTCGTACGGCTTGGTCGATGTTCCGGTTCATTCCAGAGCTGTCAGGGAACACGATTGGTTGGACGAGGGTCCCTCGTCGCCGGTGTAAGTGCGACCCCTGCTGGCCGGTCGAGGCACCTGCACGAGGGGCTGCTGATCACAGAGCGGCAGGTTCTTATTTGGAAGGACTTCTGAGCGGACGCTAACGTTTGGGACGCGGGTGAAAACACAGACGAACGTGTGGAAACTTAAAAAAAAAAAAAAAAAAAAATAGAAATAAAACAAACGTCACGTTTACAGACACGAAACCACAGCAGGAAACCACTCGCTAAATATATTCCAGCGCAGGTCTGGTAGCTAGCATGACGTAAAAAACGAGAGTGTGTATTTACTGTATAGATTCTCTAAACATAACACTGCGTCGACCATGAAAGGAGTGGAATATCTCTCTCTATATATATATTTATATTTCCATACTCATAATTCTGTATATATTACTGTAATTAATGCAGGACTCTGATGCTTAGAGATTAGAAACGTTTCCTCATGCTTACACAATGTACACAGACCATAATAATCAACAATCGTCAATAACCATCGGCGTGGTTTCATGTACAGGGGCGGGGCGGCCGGGCGAGGCTCGCGACGGGCCGGGGGCGACGTCTCGAGACGGTCCGTGCTTCACGGACTGAAGTCGCTCCTCCCGTAGAAGGGTGCCGACGGCGGAACGTAGGTAGGGGCCGGGGGGGAGTGGGGCGGACGCGGGGGGGACTCTGCGCGCCGGGTTTGTGCTCGTCACTCCAGCATGGCGTCCAGCTGATCGGCCAGGTCGTCGAACATGCTGCCGATGTCGTCCAGGATGCTCACTGTGCTCTTGTTCTCCGCCACCGAGCTGCAACACACACACACACACACACACACACACCAGACGGGTGAAATCTCATACGGAGATCCGTATCGCGCACGGAGAGTCACAAGACGATCTCCGTTATCCCTCGTCTCTGTGCAGCGCTGCTGATCAGCCAGCAGAGGGGGTAATTGCTGCAGGTATGAGGAATCTCCTCTGGCGGAGCTATCACCTCCTCATACCTGCAGCAGTTACGCCCTCTGCTGGCCGATCGACGGCGCTGCACAGAGACCCTCAGAACTCACGAACTCACTCTTTGTTCCGATCCTCCTTGATCTTCTCCTCTACGGCCAGCAGGGCGGCGGCCAGCGAGGCGCTGGTCTCCTCGATCTTCTGATGCACCGTCTCCACGTCCACCGGCGCCGTCGAAGCCCCGCCCCCGCTGTCCATGGACACGCCCCCGATGGACGAGCGCGGCGGTTTGATGGGCGGCGTGATGGGAGTCTGCGGGCTCTGAGCCGGAGACGTGGGCGTCCTGGCGGCGTTGGGGGGCGCGACGGGTAGCGCGGCGGTCTGGGTGCCCGGAGACACCGGTGAGGTCACAGCCGCTTTCTGGATGAGGGTCTTGCTGGGTTTGGGAGCCGTGGGAGGAGGCGCGGGCTTGGGAGACACCGGAGGAGGAACCTTCTTCCCTTCAACTGCGGCGAAGAGCAAAGAGGGGTTACGGTGCTGCCGAAAAGGAAACGTACACAAGGTTCTGTCAAGGTTTTGTCTACTGCACCGTCTGCACTGCCGATCGTGCTCGCTAGGGGGCGCCCAGCCGACCAGTAACGGAGCCGAAATTCGAACTCAGAGAGATCAGAACCCCAGTGCTAATGCGCTGGTGGAATATCCCACCATACGTGATGAATTTTGGAACATTTTGTGCCTTTTAATGCACATGGAACGCGGAGCTACGCCACCGAGGAGGAACCTTGTGTACGCTTCATCCAGCGCTTCAGAAACAGTGAAGTGTTTGATCTACTGGAGAAGAACATGGAACAGATCGTATGGGAACAGGGTGAGGAACTACAGAACACTAACAGAACACTAACAGAACAACAGAACACTAACAGAACACTAACAGAACACTGAACCTTCAAAAGAAAGAAAAGAAGAAGAACAGAGGAACTTCAGGGTTCTACGTTATTTTCCAGCCACCTGAGTGCCGTCGGTTCCTGACTTTGTGACCCTCCCCTCTAAAAGGGGGGCGTGGAGACCCAAACCATGCGGTGCTGAGACACCATGTGCCCGTCCGTCATGAACTATTCTGCATTTTCCCCCTTTTCCTCCCAATCTAGTCATATCCAGTTCTCCAGGAGGAGAGGAGGGCCGAACCTAACACACACGTGTGCAGTACTGAACGCTTCTCCGAGTCAGGCACTGCTCTCCATTATTCATCATCTCTGTGTAACACCTCGAGCAGCCAGCAGAGGTCGTAACTGCAGCAGTGATCTCGACTCCCTTCGGCCCTCCCTCCTCCAGACACAGCCCATCGAGTCTGTGTAGTTAATCCAAGCGCCCCTGCTATTAGTGCTCCAGCAGTGTTCCGATTCATCCCAGGTATTCATCCCTGGAATGAACCAGAACATCGACTGATCAGTCAGCACCCAGCTGAACAAATGCTGTCATCATTTGACTACAAAACCAGCACAAATTCCCACACACAGACACACTTCTCAGAAGAGCAGCTGTTGTTCTAACTTTAAAGGTCACACAGAGGGCGCTATATTTTATAAGTATTTGGACGCCTGACTGTGAGCTTGTCAAACGTCCTGTTTTAAAAAAGATTTTATTATTTTATAATATAATAATTTATTGTTTTTTTAAAACAGGACGTCCGACAAGCTCACGATCAGGCGTCCAAATATTTTTAACAACACTCCACTGATAAACAGTAAAATGAAAGATGGATCAGCGTGTTTCACACAGGAAGAACAAAGATGGAGGAAAACAAAAACCCAAAGGAAGGTTGTGATGGGACACGGAGGCAAATAAACGGGGTGAAGCGGTCTGGATCGAGAGGAAATACTCACATAATTGGGTAAAGACAGGGCAAGAGAAAGGGCCACACTGGGTAGTACCTGGGCTGCCAGGAGCTCCAGGAAACGCCCCTTTTTTGGTGTCTGCGGCCGGAGCGTCGTGTCTCCTCATGTCTTGGACGACGGGTTTGGGAGACACCGGGGGTTTGGCCGGTTTTCCCGGCGTGTTTTGCCCCCCCAGGTCGGATTTCTCCCTCCGGGGGGCGCTCTCCGCCTGCTTCTCCACCGACCTGGGCTGCTCGGAGACGGTCACCTCGGAAACCGGGCGTCTCTTGATGGTACCGGTTCCGTTCTGGTAAACCGTCTCGTCCTCCGACTCCTTCTCCCGGACCTTGGGTCGCCGCTTCACCGTGTTGGACTCGATCAGGTGGAATCTGGCCTCGTCCGGAGGAGGTTTGGAGGTCCAGGTCTTCCTTTTAGCAGGGTCCACGGTCACGCTGTCGTCCCGGGGCGGGACGGGAGGGTCCGGGGCGTCTGGGGCGTCCGTGCCGTCCTCGCCCTGTCGGGGCCTGGGTTTGGCGTTCTGGTTGGGGTCCTCGGCGATGGGCGGGTTCTCCGCCGGCGGTTTAGACTGGTTCTGGTTCTGCGCTCTGGTTTGGACCGGTACCGGCTCGGCTTGTTGGGATTTCTTCTTGGCGGCGGCCACGAGGTCGGTGACCGGGCCGCTGATGGTCCTGCGCCGGTTGATGACCTCTCCGTCCAGACCGATGGCATCGTGCTGCCTCCCTCCTGCTGAAGCCACCTGAGAAACATCAGAGAGAGGTTACATACAGCAGGGGTGTTGGGTCGCAGCCCTCAGTATCAACAGCAGCCTCTGGTACAAAAAGAGCAGCGGAGCCTGATACTACCACCACCATGCTTTACAGCAGCTACAGTACTGCTGGGTCTGAAGCTAATAGCGGCCCCGTCTGGTTTCTTAAGTGCACTGAGGTTAATTTTGACGTCCTCGATCAACCTACTGCCCCACCTCACATAATAAACCAGACGCGGATGCTGTTAGCTTCACCACTGAACGCTACGTTATTAGCTGTTAAATGCTAATGATTATTCACAGAGGAAATGCTCCTCCCACCTGTAGATGGCAGCCTGTAGATCTCTGCATGGCGAGTCCTTTGGCTCCGCCCCCAATGGAGGACATCTCCAGCATGGCAGCGATGCTCCTCACGCTGCCCACGCTGCTTGTCTCCACAGCTCCGCCTCCCCCCGTCTCCACGGCGCTGGCCCGTCTCTGCGGGTTGTAGTTGACGTCCAGCAGGTTCCCGGCGGTCCCGGACTCTCGCGGCGGCTCGTTGAGGTTGGTGTTGGAGCTGGAGATGGCGGAGCTGGAGCGTTTGGGCGGCGGCGGCGGCGGTCCTTTCTTCTTCTGCCTGAGCGTGATGGCCTGGCCGCCTCGGCTCGCGTTCTTCTCGTTCTTCTCGTTCTTCTTCTCGCTCTGGTTCCGGACCGAGTTGCTGCGGCTGACCCGGCGCGGTGCGTTAGCGTTCGCCGCGTCGGCTTCGTTGCGGTCCTGCTGGGCGTCGTAGCGGCTCAGGCTGTGCGTTCGTTTTTTGCTCAGTTCTTCGTCGCGCTCCGCGAGGTTCTCACCCTCCGGCGGTAGGCATAGCGTCGGTACGGAGGGCGGCGCCGCCGACTGCGATGTCACTTCCTTTGGTTCGGGTTGCGCCTCTTTCCTCCCGGGTTCCTGGTGCGCTCTGGGCGTGGGAGAGTGAGGCAGGGGGCGGGGCGAGGCCGGTTTCTCCAGTCCGTTCTTCGGTGGCGTCTGCGCCGCAGGAGGTTTCGTTTTGGTGGGAGTTTGCGGTGGGGTATACGGTGGCCCGGGGGATTGTGGGTAAGGCTGGCGAGGTTTCTGATTGGTCGAGTGAACGCTTCCTCTTTGTCCTCCGCCGCTGTTCTGACGAACGGTCCGCGCTTCCCGTTCCGGACCGTCCTGAACCTCGGGACACGGCTCGCCGTCCTGGAGGGCGTTGGGACCCGGGGGGCGCTCGGTGCCGTCCGGAGTCGGACCGTCGGTGGACGACGAGCCCTGAGGTTTCTTACGGGTCATGTTTCTGGTGTCGGAGCCTTTCTGGATCTCAGCCAGTTTCTTCACTGCTAGCATGAGCTTCTTCTGATGACCTGTAACGGTTCAGAGACGTAGCAACAACGTTAAAGAACAGAAACATCAAACGGTACCGGGACCACACCCAGCGGGTCAGGTACCAACAGTACCGGTACTATATTAGTACTACAGCGGCTTAAGCCCTAAAGGTTCCAGTAGATCAGTTCTAATAGGTCCCAGATTTCGGGTGTGGTCCTGATGTGTTGGTGTGATCATCATTACCGAGTTTGGTGATGCCGATCTCCTGCAGATCCTCCCACGTGATGTCGGTGATGAACTCGATGTTCTCGTAGCCGTTCTTCACCAGAACCTGGTGGTACTGACCCAGCCCCATCATGTTCAGCCACTCACACAGATTCGCCTCAATACACACACAGTGACATCATCAGCATGCCCTTCATATACCCCCACATGTACCCCACACACATATACCCACACATACCCCCACACACCTACCCCCTCACATACCCCCCCACATACATACCCCCTCACATACCCCCCCCACATACCTCCATATACATACCCCCCCACATACCTCCATATACATACCCCCCACATACATACCCCCTCACATACCCCCCCCACATACCTCCATATACATACCCCCCCACATACCTCCATATACATACCCCCCCACATACATACCCCCTCACATACCCCCCCCACATACCTCCATATACATACCCCCCCACATACCTCCATATACATACCCCCCACATACATACCCCCTCAAATACCCCCCCCACATACCTCCATATACATACACCCCCTACACATACCCCCACACGGCTAAAACTATGTGGACACCCAATTCCAAAACAGGCTTTTCCTAAGAAGAATTTCATGTCAGTGTGAAAGTCCTGACTCCCAGTCGATGTTCTGATTCATCCCAAAGATGTTCAGTGTGGTTGAGGCCAGGGCGTTGATGCTTTGCTCCTCCACACCAAACACCGACCGCGTCAAATTACATCCTCACAGACCTCACTTTTAAACACAGGGTCATAATGGAGCAGGACAAGGACCTTCCCTAAACTGTTGCCACAAATTTTGAAGCCTGCTTTTATTTGAAAGAACTGGTTTTATACCAGTAGTAGCTCAGTGGTAAAGGTACTAGAATAGTGAATCAGAAGGTCGCTGATTCAAACCTCATCATCACCACCATGCTGCCACCGTTGGGCCCCTGAGTGAGGCCCTTACCCCTCAGTTTGCAGCTTTAATTATAAACTTTTACAAATGTAAGTCACTGTGGATGAAAGTGGCTCCTAAATGTCTGAATGCTAAACATATATACACGTGAACCGAATCATTAGCAGAGGTGTCCACATACTTTCGGCGCAGGTGTAGGTGGTGAGAGTTGCAGACTCACAGGTTTGTGCTCAGGAGTCCACTCTGTTACACTCAGCTTATTCATCTCTGAGAGAAGCTTCTTACGGTGACCAGGTTTAGTTACGCCGATCACCGTTAAATCCTAAAAACAAAAATCATCATCATCATCATCCACCACCAGCGGGACCTTCACCGAACCACTAATCTTCCCCAGACAGGAGCAGCACACCAGATTAAAACAACAAACATGTGATGATTGAGACGATGAGTCTGAGATGATGTGATAAAGCTTTTAAAAATTCTAAATTATTATTAATAATAAAATGTAATTCTCTGTGTTTGTTTAAAATCTAAACATTTATAACGAATAAATCTGCTCACAATTCATCTCATTTCACACCATAAAAACAGTCACTCAAACTCCCATGATGCTTTGCTCTTATGCCGCCAGCGTTCACCACCAATTTGAATTAAATTTTTATTCATTTTAATTTCCTGTGATGCACAAACTCCAGATGAAAAGTCGGGAACTTTCTATAAAATACAACAGACTCACAATCCTCTGATTCTATAGAAGACGGATCTGTACTGCAGGCGGGCCAGTCAAGCACCTGCGCTCTCCTGCTGAAATAATCATGAAACTCCCGGGTAAAGACGTCGCCCTGTCCGGAATAAAATCCCAAAATACACCCCCGTGTCAAGGGTACCGTCACACATATGCAGGTCAGCTACGAACTCACACACCAGGACAAGTGTTGGTTTGCTTTTGCAGCTTTCACTGATAACAGTCCGGATGGTCTGTGACATCATTAGAACAGAAACCTTGATGGAACCGTGGACTCACCCGAACTGATTTTCCACAGGATACATTTTTTAATATTTATATCATATTTTTTAATGTTTAAAATTGTTGTTAATATAAATCACAGGCTTTTATATTTTAGAATTTATTATTTTTAATGAAATTAAATCATAAGTCATGGAAAGTAGTAATTTATTTATTTACTTATTTATTATTATTTTTAAGTTTATTTATTAATTTTTACAGTTCAGGGCTGAAGTGATCAATAGTGAAAATAATTAGTATGAAATGTAATTATTTATTTTACATATAATTTTAGATCAGGTTGGTTTATTGTGGTATTATTGATTTTAATACATTTTAATTCTTCTCAGTAGCTTGTGACCTGCACTGAGAGCGCACTGATGTATTCATGAGCCCCCCGGACTTTAATTTAATTAGGTTTGATTAGATCTGGTTCCTCTTACCTCGGGACTCATTGTGCTTATGGTTGGAATGTCGAAGCCGGCGCTGATGAAGTGAGGAGCGTAGAGCTGCAGCTGAAACTCACTCAACCACTCAACAACCGCCTCAGAGCTCTAGGAGAGAACATACCAGCCTGTGGGTCACTGTCTCTGCCCCGCCCGCCCGTACACCTGCCCAGTATTTTTGGGACACGGACCGACCGAGGTCCCTGAGACCCGAGCAGCTCTCCAAAAATCCCATTTCACCCCTAAACCCCTCCGGCCTGGAGTTCCTCTCCTGAACCTGGACGTCTCTGAGCTCATGAGTTCAGCTTTAAACCAACACACATCTGGATTATTCTACATGCAGCAAATAATAATAATAATAATAATACATTTTATTTATATAGCGCTTTTCAAGATACTCAAAGACGCTTTACATAAGACAAATAATCAAAACAAATACGTACATACACCATACAAATCATAGTACAAAATCAAAATAGTACATCAACATCAAGAATAATTAAGATAAAAACAAAGAGAGCAGCATAAGACAGTTCATTAAAAATTAGCTAAATTATGAGAGAAAATAAAAT
The DNA here is from genome assembly GCF_030014385.1 of Trichomycterus rosablanca. Lineage (NCBI taxonomy): Eukaryota > Metazoa > Chordata > Actinopteri > Siluriformes > Trichomycteridae > Trichomycterus > Trichomycterus rosablanca. Next base: position 356,548 of record NC_086009.1, on the reverse strand, counting down.
GTGGAATGGATGAGGGTGAGGGAAGAGGACGAGGACGACCCCCAACTAACTCACACACAACATCAAAGAAGGAAATTATACTCACCAGGTCTGTAACGTGTGTGTGTGTGTGTGTGTGTGTGTGTGTGTGATGTGTAGAGTGTGTATACAGTGTATATGTGTGTGTATCTGCAGTGTGTATAAAGTGTGTGTGTGTGTGTATACCTTTCCGTCATCACCCTTCCTGTCGTTGTACTGAGGTTCGTGGATGGGACAACTCGACACACTCTGACTCCTCGAAGTGGGAACTAAAGAAACACACACACACACAATGGGTGGACAGCTCATCATCTGTTGAGAACGGTCCATCACCTGAACCCTAAATCATCTGGTCAGTGCAGGGGGGTCATTAGGGGTACATTTTGATAATGTATGGAGAAACAGATGAGCTACAGTCAGTACTTGTATACCCAGTCAGTTCATCTGTGTGGTAGGTGCAGCTTCAATAGTGAATGTGGGGATCTGATAGGTGTGTTTGTGCAGGTGTGTGTATGTGAGTGTGTGTGTGTACAGGTGTGTGTGTGTACAGGAGTGTGTGTGTGTGTGTGTGTGTGTGTGTGTACAGATGTGAATGTGTGTGTGTGAGTGTGTGTGTGTGTACAGATGTGAATGTGTGTGTGTGAGTGTGTGTGAGTGTATGTAGGTGTGTGTGTGTGTGTGTGTGTACAGGTGTGTGTGTGAGTGTGTGTGTGTGTGTGTACAGGTGTGTGTGTGTGTGTATACCTTTATTAGTGCTGGGTGGAGACTCCACAGATCTGGACTGTTCCAGTAGATGTTCTTTAGCCTTTGCTGACTGGGACAGAACTGTAGCCAGAAGCTGGAACACACAGAACCACATCATCATCATAATCCATCCCATAATAATCCACCCACCCGCTCCATCCTGGTCAGGGTCTCAGAGGGTTCGAAGCGGAACACTCTGGCCTGGGTACAAATCCATCCAATATTTGGACACCTGACAGTGAGTTTGTTTTAATATAGTTTGTTTTTAAACTGGACGTTCAACAGAGTGACCCTCTGTGTGATCTGTGTGTGGGAATTTGTGCCCGTTCAGTCAAGCTGGGCGCTGATTGATCAGTAGATGTTCCGGTTCATCCCAGAGCTGTCGAGTGGGGCTGAGCTCAGGGCTCTGTGCAGGACACTGGAGCTTCTCTTCATGTCTTTATAGAGCTCGCTTTGTTCACAGGACAGGGCCTTCCCTAAACTGTTGCTGCACCGCTGAGCAAGGGTGCACAAACTTCATCTTTACCGCCTGCATACTTAAACACCAGTGGCTTAACAGTGTGGAACCGTTCTGAAGTTCCACACCCACCATCACGTCAGCTGGTGATGATGGGATCAGGACCCACTGGGACCTGATCCAGGGTTCCTCAGGACGTTCTTCAGGACGTTCCTCAGGTTCCTCACACAGAAGCTCTGGTGCAGGATCTCACCTTGACTCCTTCAGCCTGGGCGTGAAGGATGTTGGTGCTGCTCTGGCCGCTGCCTGAAGATCGAGCGCTGCTGGAACTGCTCACGCTGCTGCTGCGATCTCCACCTACAACACACACACACACACACACACACAGGGTCAAAACACACACACACACACACACTCCACGTGACCGTCCTGTGTGTGTGTGTGTGTGAGGATGCACTGCTGAAACAATGGAGCATCCACACACGAGTGACGAACAGACCATGAGGATGAGACTCACGTGTGATGAACCTGGACTGATCGGTGTGTGTGAGAGCAGCTCAGAGGAACGCTGGGAAATAAAGGAGTTCGGAACATTCCGGAGGATTCGCGCTCTCCGTCAGCAGGATGGGAGGAGACATGCAGTAATGAAGGTGAGAGCGAAGCCGTCATGAAACGCTCAACGTGACGTAGCGGCGCTGTTCTGGTGCTGAAGTACCGGGTTCACGACGGGGGAAAAGTAGTGGCTTCTTAAGCCAACGTGCACTGATGAGCAATACTGAATAGTTTTAGTCATATCCTATTCCTCGATGGTTTTGATTTCCCTTCCACTCCAGACCGAAGAGGGTCGAGACTAACACACACCCCCTCGGACACGTGTGCAGCGCCGACCACTTCTTTTCACCTGCACCGGGGTTTATATGGAGATCTGTAACGCGCACGGAGAGTCACATGTTATCCCCCGTCCTGGTGCTTGGTGCAATGCCATTGATCAGCCAGCAGGGGGCGTGTTTGAAGTTCCTGACCTGAGTCTGTAGGATCGTTTGCAGGGTGCTGATTGGATGGTTAAACGTCAGGGGTTCCAGATTCCCGTGATCCTACGTTCCCGGTGCCTCGTGTTCCCCGAGTGCCCTGACATCTAGCTAAATGGTACAGAATGGGGCGGACGTTCCAGGTACCACCTTCACCCGGATGTTTTCGGATGTCGGTGCTAACAGTCTCGCGCGTCCTGATTGGTTCACCTGCCTAGCGCTAGCGCGTGATAAATGAGACCCGCGGGGCGAGCGAGGGATGAGGAGGAGGAAGAGGAGGAGAAGGTGTGAAGGCCCTGCTGTTACCTGCCACAGGTTTGCGCAGGACCCAGATTTCCTCAGTGCTGCCCCCCTGTGGCCCTCCGGAGGAATCGGAACCCCGAGAACCTTCAACACAGAGAGCCGCGTTATCAAAACGCCACCTTCATTTAAATAAAGAAACCCACAGCGCCCCCTGGTGCTCCCCGGCTGAATGAGCGCTGAGTGTGAGGTTTAGCAGAGCTGGTGTCTCAGCGTGACGCTCACATGTATAGAAACACGTTAATAACATGTATATCAGTGTATATACATTTATACATGTCACACACACACACACACACACACATATATAATATATACTGAGATATGATTATATATGTCCGGTTAGAAACAAGAGGAACTGCAGTGCATCACAAGGGCAAAGGTCATGAGAAGGTCATGAAATAAAATACAGCCGAGTGCAGAAGTGATAAATAAAATAAAGACTTCATTCATGATGGTTCAGTTTATATACAATCAACATGCTGTGGCCCATGAGTCTACCAGTCCATCCACCAGTCCATCCACCAGTCCATCCACCAGTCCATCTAACAGTCTAGTCCATGAATCTATGTATCTATCCAGTACTGTGTATAAGAAACAGCCCCGCCCAGTCCCTCATACCCCCTGTACCCCAGTGTTCCTGAACCCCGCTCTCTCTTCAGTCCTGGATGTTCTAACACCACTGCTGGAACTCACTATAGATTAACACTACGGACCGTACATCACGTCTGTCCGGACCTTCACAGAACTAAAACCCAAATGTAAACCACGCCCTTACATGCCCTTACATGCCCTCCCTGCTGTGTGCTCGGGGTAAATAATCCTACATCATCTCACACCGCCGATTAAAAGCATCAACCACAGAAACACCATCAGTCAGTAGTGGACTACATTCTTTGAGGAAAAGCAGAAACTGAGGGGCAGGTGGGTAGATCGGGGGGACGGTGGGGGGACTGAGACACCTGAGGACAGTCAGGGAGGAGAAATCATGAAGGAAGGGGTGACAGAAGGAAGAGTGCAACAGATCAGAACCTCAAAATAAATAAATAATAAATATAAACAATTAATAAATAAATCTGAAAACTTGAGGGAATGTCACAGTTTTTATTCTGAATGTAATGCATGATATTTAATGTTTTACATTCCTTCAAGTTAAAAATATAATAAAATAATAATAATAATAATAATAATAAAAATAATAATAATAATAATAATAAAAAATAAAAATAAAATAATAATAATAAAAATAATAATAATAATATACAGTAGGGTCTGAAGGTCTGAAGGCGTTATCAGTTATTATATCTCACCGTATTTTTCCGACTTGATCTTCACGTCTACTTTACTCAAGTCCTTGATGTGTTAGCAGGACGCTCCGGTAGTGCATTGATAAAACACACTCGCTCTGAGGTTCGAATCTCAGCTCTGCTATCACCCGGCCGGGTGCCTGCACAGACACTCGATTGGCTAAAATGAGGTTCCTCGTTGCTGGAAAGTGCGACCTCTGCTGGCCGGTCGAGGTGACTGTACAGGGGGAGGCTGATCACAGATGGCAGTGTGTGGCTCTTTACACCATGGTAGGTAAAAAGAAAAGTGTTCAGCTGTATATGTGTCGGCCTCAGCGCCCCTCAGTCGGGGTGGGGGCAGCAGTGAGAGAAGTAATGACCCGACTGGATTGGATAAAAACGAGGGAGGGGGGGGAGTTCTACTCTATTTTAATACAGTTTGTTGTTGAATCGGGGCGTCCGACAAGCTCACGGTCAGGCGTCTGAATACTTCCAAAATACCTCCAGACGCTCAGACCCCACTGTAATAATAACAATAAATAATAAATGGATGGTGGGTGTCCTGTACCTGTGGGGCTGAGCGGCTCGGTCGAGCTTTTATAGCCAAAGGAAGTAAAAAGTGGCTGATCGGAAAGCGGCAGGAAATGACACGGTTCTCCGTTCACCATGGCGACAGTGGGGGAAGCGCACACGCTCGCCCGGGTGATGGTTTGGTACTGTTCGGTACAAACAACTACACCAGAACAGGAAACACACACACACACACACACACACACAACAAAAAACAACACAGGAGAGAAAAAAAGCCACACAAATTCAACACAAAGAGGCGACCAAACACCAGCAAAGCAAAAAATAAATCATAAAAATAATATCAGCAACATCCGACACGTCTGTTCTGCTCAAAACCACCCGCCGCTTCAGCTATTATGACATCATAACGTTTATTCATTATTAGGTATTATGACATCATAACGTTTATTCATTATTAGGTATTACGACATCATAACGTTTATTCATCAGGTATTATGACATCATAACGTTTATTCATCAGGTATTATGACATCATAATGTTTCTGACATCATAACGTTTCTGACAAAATTTACGACATCATAACACTTGTTGATCAGGTATTATGACATTTTGTTTGCATCACTAAGTTTATTTATCATCAAGTATTATGACATCATAACGTTTATGACATCATAACGTTTACGACATCATAATCTCTATGACAAACAGCACTAAATCATAACGTTGGCATGAGTGTGGTACTGTGTACAGAGCGACACGGCTGGACGGGTTTGGTCGGTAATGAGCAGAAGAGAATAAACACAACAACTCAAACTAAACAAAAATGAGGGATTTACTCTAATACAGTACTGATAGTAGCTTCACACACACACACACACACACACAGTCTCTTTATTAGGTTCACCCACCCTGTACGTACTGCTGCTCTGTACACCGTCACCCTTCTCAACCACCCAACAATGTAAACGCACCCCCATAACTACCCCCCCCCCCACTACACTGAGATGCTGATCTGTACAATAACATGAACACAGGTTATAACAGCCGTACACGTGTTTCCTCTACCTACACACTGAACCCACAAGGAAGAGATTTAAAGAAAAAATAGGTGAATCTAAAAGAGTTCTTTTTGACTAAAAGTACAACAAGAACCAGAAACAAGAACCAAACCCAGCAAGAAGAGGAACCAGAACTAAGTGCAGCCATGAACTGAATCAGAACAGTAACAAGAACTCCAGTCAGAAACAGAGAACCAGAACTATTAACAGAACTAAAACGATGATCGAGCCATCAAGGATCCACACAAACCAGAACTGGAACTGGAACTAAATGACAGAGCAGAACGTGTCGGTTAAAAAAGTTCTACAGAATAATCATGTCGATCCTGGCACACGTTTTCACCACACACACCAAATTCTGGCTGATTTTATTTCTGGTGTCTCTGATGTGGGTGAGGAGAGAATCTACAGTGCAGTGATTCTCACATCCAGCAGGAGGCGCAACAGCTCTAATAATCCAGCTCACAATTACAAGAGATACAGAAAATATAAACATATAAAACAACTGGACTTTTATAAACATGTTTTAACATCATTCTACTCTGAAAACTATTTAAAAAAATCATATGAATCAAATAAATAAGAGTTAATAAATAAATCAAGGGTTTTGGGGTTTTCTGTACAGTGTCTGGTGCAGTTCCTCTAGTGACCAGATGAGGCGCTGTTACAACAATTTCTATCTGCTCACCTGTGTGGTATAACCTGATGTGAGCATGTTAGAGTACAGCGGGGTGTCGCCGGCGCTCCATCCTCCTCCTACCTGTGTGAGTGTGAGTGTGTGTGTGTGTGTGTGCGTGCGAGTGTGTGTGTGTGTGTGTGGACGATTTTCGGCGCTTTAGTCGTACCTGTGGCCCCAGGTCTCTTGCTAATCACCTCCACTATGCTGGAAGGGAAGTAGCCCACTCGGTCGTTTCCTGTTCGGTTGTCATGGATACAGCCCTTCCACCGTCCATCAGAGTGCTGCTCCAACACCTTCAACACAAACATCACCGAATCATTAGTTACACATACAACCACCAACACACCAACACTGTGATGACAGAGAGTGTGTTACTGTGATGTTGCTGTGGTGAGTGTTACCGTGGTTACAGTGTGTTACAGTGGTGACAGAGGGTGTGTTACCGTGATGTTGCTGTGGTGAGTGTTACCGTGGTTACAGTGTGTTACAGTGGTGACAGAGGGTGTGTTACCGTGATGTTGCTGTGGTGAGTGTTACCGTGGTTACAGTGTGTTACAGTGGTGACAGAGGGTGTGTTACCGTGATGTTGCTGTGGTGAGTGTTACCGTGGTTACAGTGTGTTACAGTGGTGACAGAGGGTGTGTTACCGTGATGTTGCTGTGGTGAGTGTTACCGTGGTTACAGTGTGTTACAGTGGTGACAGAGGGTGTGTTACCGTGATGTTGCTGTGGTGAGTGTTACCGTGGTTACGGTGTGTTACAGTGGTGACAGAGGGTGTGTTACCGTGATGACGTCTCCTGCTTTAATGTTGAGGCTGGTCAGGTCGTAGTTGTTGCAGTAATCCTTTAGAGCTCGAACCTGCAGAGCCGCAGAGGCATCTACACACACACACACACACACACACACACAGCAATACTATTAGACTCTCTAGGACTCCCAGACAGGACTGGGTCACTGGTGAGCTGAAGCATTGGAATTGGATTTCTACCCCCCTTCCCCCGTACCTCTGAGCATCTGTTTGATCTCTCGGCTGGCCTGCGTGGCGGTGAACTGGTACACGATGTCCAGCGCCGTCTGACTGTACGTGTTCCTCACCGTCGCGTTGATGCCGCTCTGAAACAAAGGTCACAAAGGTCAGGGGTAACAAACCGGCTCCCGGTCCACCGACCAGTGGGACACGTGATGGGTGCAGTATCACTCACATCCAGCAGGAGGCGCACCACGTCTGTCTTTCCACACAGAGCGGCCTCATGCAGGGCAGTGCCCGCCTTCGTCTGCCTGTTAATGTCAATGCCAGCCTGGATCAATAACCTACAGAGGGGGAGGGTGGGGGCGAGAGAGAGAGAGACAGGATGAGAGAGGTTAGAGTGTAATGTCCTTTAGATGATCTATATAAAGTACCTGTATTAATCTCTCTCTCTCTCTGACCTGATGATGTCGATGTGGCCGTTTTTAGCTGCCAGGTGAAGCGGACTCGTCCCGTTAGGATCGGTCGAATCTCCGGGTTTGGGTTCCAGCAGAGCCGCACACATGTTACTGCTGAGGAGCAGCTGCACCACCTACACCATCATCACCATCACCAACCACATCATCAATAACATCAATACCATCACCAACCACATCATCAATGATCAGTAACATCAACTATATCATTAATTACATCATCGATAACATTAATGACATCATCACCCTCTTCATTTTCAGTTTACAGTCTCTAACCGTTAGTCTTGAATTGTTCATCTCTCATCTCCAGTCTTTAGATTCTAGTCATTAGTCCCAAAGCTCGTGTTGTTAATCTTGAGTCTCTAGTCTCTGGTTGTTAATCTCTTGTTGTTAGTCTCTGGTCTCTATCAGGTAATAAACCCTACGGTATGATCTGGAGTAGTTAGTAGTTCAGTATTTGATTTGTTTAGTAGGTTACTGTACTAGTACTTGATTAGTGATTAGTTACTGTACTAGTCCCGGCTGAGTGTTGAGTATTTGGGTTAAATGTTCAGTTTTACTCACCCCGACTCGCCCGAACTCACAGGCCAGATCCAGCGGAGTCTTTCCTGCGTTATCCACGATACACGGGTTCGACTGATGCTGCAGCAACATCTCCGACTGTAACACACACACACACACACACACCACACACACACACACACACCACACACACACACACACACACACACACACACACACACACACACGTACAGGGGTCTGATACACTGACTGGTAAGTTGATTGCTTGGTTGGCTGGTTGACTGTTGGTTGGTTAATTGGTTTATTGGCTGACTGGTGGATTTGTTGGTTGGTCGGTTAGCTGGTTAATTGGTCAGTTAGTTGGTTAATTGGTTGGTTACTCACCACGTCATAGTGTCCATGCTGTGCTGCCAGGTGTAGAGGAATCTGTCCATCATCAGACTGAGAGTTCACCGAGGAACTGGATTTTAACAACATCTTCATGGGTTCAGACCGACCCTGCCACGCCGCGTAATGTAGAGGACGCATACCTAACACACACACACACACACACACACACACACACACACACACACACACTGAGGTGAGACGACACCGGGCGCCGCTGCAGGGGGTAAACTGTACCAGCCCTCCACCAGAGGGACCCACAGAGGTCCAGAAACCCCGGAGCTTTACAGACAGAACATGGTTCGATTTTCAGGTTTCTGATGTTTGAGCTCCATGTGGTTTCAGAACCTTCAGTAGAACCAGGACCGCTCCTGACCTCTGACCTCTGACCTCACCTTTCTGGTCTCTGATGTCCACCATGGCCTGAGAGTCCAGCAGCAGTGAGATGAGCTCCAGGTTTCCGTTGAGGGCGGCATGATGCAGCGCCGAAAACCTGCAACACACACCACACACAAACACACACCACACACACACACACACACACACACGGGCGGATGATGTCGTAATGAAGTTTAGTTATTATCTGGCTTGTTGCTAAGCAACACAATAAAGTGCTGCAGCAGTGAGCAGTGTGTAAACGCTTTTATTTTATTTATATTATTTATATTCTGCTGCGTTTGTAATTTATTAAAAAGTCAGAAAATATTAAATATTTATTATAAATAACTTTTATTATAGTAATATAATGAGAATATTAAAATAAAATAATAATAAATAATCTTATATATGATTATCATGAGATAATAATGAAATTATAATAAAAATAAAATAATAAAAATATTTAAAAAAAAACTAAAAAAAATCAATAAAATAATCAATATAATAAATAAATATTAATATTAATGATAATAAATAAACATATGATATGATTATTACAAGGTAATTATAATAATACAATTACAAAATATCAATAAAAATATTAATAAAAGTAATATTTAATTAATATTAATATTAAAAATAATAAATCATTTTATATGATTATATGATAATATTAACTATAACAAAAACATAATAATATTATTATAACAGAATATAATAAAATATTATTTGAATGACACAATTTAAAGTAATTTTTTAATTTTATTTTATTAGCTGCTTTATCCTGGTCAGGGTCTACTACTGTAACAAAGCCTCATTCATAATAAAAAACTAATTAGTTTCTTCTTTATTTTAGTGTTAAAGTTTTTCCCTTTTTCGTTTAATCTAGTCATATCCAATTCCCCAGCTGTATCTCCTCTACTGTTGCAGACCCCACCCTGACCGAGGAGGGTCGTACCTAACACACACGCCCCCTCCGACACCTGTGTATCACGTATGGAGAGTCACGCACTGCTCTCCATTATTCATTATCACTGTGCAGCACCTCAACCAGCCAGCAGAGGGCGCTGTTTCAACAGCAAAGGGCTATTACATCACACACACACTTGCACTGCTAACATGTCAGAGCTGTATCTGTGATGACGCTCGTCACTGGTTTAACGAGCCTGTACGATGTGTTCATGCTAACGAGGGCGACAGGACGGAGCGATCCGATTGGCCGATTCATGCTGCTCCAGAACCGGCGTGTGGAATGTGCTGTAACCATGGCGACTGCCGCGAGGGCCGAGGTGGATACGAGAGAGAGGAGCGAGTGCACAAAGAGGGGTATACTAACACACACACACACACACACACACTCACACACACACACTCACACACACACACACACACTCACACACACACACACACTCAGATGAATGGATGACGGTGGGAATCCCCTCGCTCTGCTCTCACAATGTTATATTCATGAGCTGTGTGTGTGTGAGTGTGAGTGTATGTGTGAGTGTGTGTGTGTGTGTGTGTGAGTGTGTGTGTGTGTGTAAGTGTGTGTGTGATAAATGAATGTCTGTGCTAGGTGAAGGCCGGTTAGCGCTGACGTTAATACTTCCCGCTCACGTCCTCACACTCCTCTCGTTTGTCAGACGGTGTTAATTAAATAAAATCAGGTCCAGTCCCGCCGTCAGCGCCTCAAAGGAACGACGGGTTACTGCTCAACAGCTCTGGGATGAACCGGAACTCCAACAGCGCCCAGCTGTACAAATGCCGTCATGTTTTAACTGAACGGGCACAAATTCCCACACACAGACACACTTTAGATGACTAGTGGCCAATTTTTTCTGCACTACCAAGCGCCCAGCCATCCAGCAGCAGAGCCTGCTCCACCTACATTCATACATCTTCCCAACACACACACACTCACACTCACACACACACACTCACTCACTCACACACACTCACACACACACTAGGGTGGCCAGACGTCCGGTTTTAGGCCGGACAGTCCGGCTTTTCAGCTGCCAGTCCTCCAATCACGCAACGCTAGGACGGACACTTAAAAATCCTCCTTTTGGAGTGAACTGGTTTCATTTTTGATTAATATTATTTGCCATTGGCTCAGGTACATGTCAAAACTAAATGCTTTGTATTTCATTGGTTTAACAGCCTTATTTGACTCCGTATAGTGCTACCACTGGCCAATCGGAGAAGGTCCGCCCTCTAAATGCTAGTCTGTGATTGGGTGGTTGAATTTGTCCCGCCCGCTCTGTCCTGTAAACATCTCTACCTGAGACAGTCACTCAGCTCTCATGATCAGGAACGCGGTGAAAATGCCAAAAAGTAAACTTTTGAGGCAGCGAGGAACAGACTTAAATATAAAAAGTAGACACAACATTTAGTGAGTAAAACAGTCATTTGTTATACGTAGAATTCTTGCTTAAATTGATCAAAAACTCTGTTATATGGGTTCTGGATTTATTCTGTATGTTGCAGTAGCATGTCCCCCTGTTCCTAATATGATGTCCGGCTTTTTGTTACTATGAATCTGGCCACCCTATCACACACTCACACACACACACTCGCACACACACTCACACACACACTCACACACACACTCACACACACATTAAAGAGAACCAAAAATATGTAGCAGTCAGACAAACTATCATCAGTGTTTATAAAATCACACACTGATCCCTAACATGACCCCCCCCCCACACACACTCACACACACTCACACACACACTCACACACACACACTCACACACACACTCACACACACACACACACTCGCACACACACACACACACACTCACACACACTTACCCGTCCGTGTCCTGGAAATTCACGTTGACCTTCTTGGCTGAACCCAGCAGCTCTGTAGAAACACACAGAGAGACGAAGTGAAGGTTAGTGCAGCTCAGTGATTCAGGTGTCAATTCTACTGTCACATCAATTCTACAATCACATCAATTCTACTGTCACAATTCTACTGTCACATCAATTCTACTGTCACAATTCTACTGTCACATCAATTCTACTGTCACATCAATTCTACTGTCACATCAATTCTACTGTCACAATTCTACTGTCACATCAATTCTACTGTCACATCAATTCTACTGTCACATCAATTCTACTGTCACAATTCTACTGTCACATCAATTCTACTGTCACATCAATTCTACAATCACATCAATTCTACTGTCACAATTCTACTGTCACATCAATTCTACTGTCACAATTCTACTGTCACATCAATTCTACTGTCACATCAATTCTACTGTCACATCAATTCTACTGTCACATCAATTCTACTGTCACAATTCTACTGTCACATCAATTCTACTGTCACAATTCTACTGTCACATCAATTCTACTGTCACATCAATTCTACTGTCACATCAATTCTACTGTCACATCAATTCTACTGTCACAATTCTACTGTCACATCAATTCTACAATCACATCAATTCTACTGTCACATCAATTCTACAATTACATCAATTCTACTGTCACATCAATTCTACTGTAGGACTGTTGATCAGTAAACAGTTCAGTTCAGATGAAGCTTTATTGGCACGACAAAACAGAACATCACAGAACACAGGATATATAAACACTGATCAGCCATAACATTAAAACCACCTCCTGGTTTCTACACTCACTGTCCATTTTATCAGCTCCACTTACCCTATAGAAGCACTTTGTAGTTCTACAATTACTGACTGTAGTCCATCTGTTTCTCTACATGCTTTGTTACCCCCTTTCACCCTGTTCTTCAATGGTCAGGACCCCCACAGGACCACCACAGAGCAGGTATTATTTAGGTGGTGGATGATTCTCAGCACTGCAGTGACACTGACATGGTGCTGGTGTGTTAGTGTGTGTTGTGCTGGTATGAGTGGATCAGACACAGCAGCGCTGCTGGAGTTTTTAAACACCTCACTGTCACTGCTGGACTGAGAATCGTTCACCAACCAAAAATATCCGGCCAACAGCGCCCCGTGGGCAGCGTCCTGTGACCACTGATGAAGGTCTAGAAGATGAGCGACTCAAACAGCAGCAATAGATGAGCGATCGTCTCTGACTTTACATCTACAAGGTGGACCGACTAGGTAGGAGTGTCTAATAGAGTGGACAGTGAGTGGACACTGTGTTTAAAAACTCCAGCAGCGCCTCTGTGTCTGATCATCCACCACCTAAATAATACCTGCTCTGTGGGGGTCCTGACCATTGAAGAACAGGGTGAAAGGAGCTAACAAAGCATGCAGAGAAACAGATGGACTACAGTCAGTAATTGTAGAACTACAAAGTGCTTCTATATGGTAAGTGGAGCTGATAAAATGGACAGTGAGTGAAGAAACCAGGAGGTGGTTTTAATGTTATGGCTGATCGGTGTATATATAATATATAATATAAATTAGGATGGTATGATAAGGAAGGACTTTATAATACTCGGCCCTGAACTCCTGTCCACATTCTGATGGTGGTTTACAAACTGCAGCTAATGGCTCAGACAGGAAGGAAGAGAAAGAACGGCCTTCCCCTCCCTCAGGACCAAAAATATACCCACACTGACCAGAATGAAAGTGGACGGGCTGGATCCGCTCTCCTCACCGACAGGATGTGAGGGGGGAAATGGACACGCCCCATTGTTATTAATGCTGGAGGCCTCGATCAAATCCATCATGTATTTAATCCAAGTATCTGAGTCACATGATCGACCTGGACCACGTCACCATTCCCAACAACACCGTAACCCTGTCAGCTTCCTCAGGAACGGTTCACAAGATCACGTTTATTTAAAGGTCAGAACTCTGAGATTCAAACCAAGAAAAACCAAGAAAAGTTGGGACAGGAGGTGAAATCAAAATAAATCTGTCTTTACTAAAGTATTTCATTAAAAACAGCACAAAAATAATGAACATTTTACTAAATTAACTTTATTTATTTCTGTAAATACACTCCTAATAAATTCCTAATTCAATGCTTGGAACACATTCCCAAAAAAGTGGGACAGGGCAATGTCAGACTAGGAAGCTTATAGAATTGACTAGAATTGATGTGACTGTAGAATTGATGTGACTGTAGAATTGATGTGACTGTAGAATTGATGTGACTGTAGAATTAAACCCAGGAGAATGTTTGTGTGTAAATATAAAGACTGAGTTATAAACTCTATAGTCCTGACTGAATAGAATCACATGAACTCT
>NC_086009.1:280000-330000 GCF_030014385.1 Trichomycterus rosablanca | reverse complement strand
CAAACCCTGACACCAAACCCTGAGACCAAACCCTGACACCAAACCCTGACACCAAACCCTGACACCAAACCCTGACACCAAACCTCGTCCCCAAACCCTGAGACCAAACCTCGTCCCCAAACCATGTCCCCAAACCCTGAGACCAAACCTCGTCCCCAAACCATGTCCCCAAACCCTGAGACCAAACCTCGTCCCCAAACCCTGACACCAAACCTCGTCCCCAAACCCTGACACCAAACCTCGTCCCCAAACCCTGACACCAAACCCTGACACCAAACCCTGACACCAAACCCTGAGACCAAACCTCGTCCCCAAACCCTGACACCAAACCTCGTCCCCAAACCCTGAGACCAAACCCTGACACCAAACCCTGACACCAAACCCTGAGACCAAACCTCGTCCCCAAACCATGTCCCCAAACCCTGAGACCAAACCTCGTCCCCAAACCATGTCCCCAAACCCTGAGACCAAACCTCGTCCCCAAACCCTGACACCAAACCTCGTCCCCAAACCCTGACACCAAACCCTGACACCAAACCTCGTCCCCAAACCTCGTCCCCAAACCCTGACACCAAACCTCGTCCCCAAACCTCGTCCCCAAACCCTGAGACCAAACCTCGTCCCCAAACCTCGTCCCCAAACCCTCCTCTGTTCCAGCATGTCTGTGCACTGATGTCCCTGAATGCCTCGTGGTGTGAGGAGCACACTAAGGTGTTTATGGATTATTGAGGTGTTGGAGGTTCTTCAGTGTCGTTCATCGTTGATTCTTCAGCACCGTCTGGTTCAGGCGTCCATAAACTTTTGATCTCGGAATGGCTGCGTCCACACGGTCCGTATTAAACCCGCTGTGAGATTCAGGAGCTTCTAACGTTCACATTCACTCAGATATAAACAGGTGTTAGGACCCAGACTGCTGGCACCAACGCCCCTCTGTTCCGGGACGCGGTCCAGACACTAAGCAGCTCCAGCAGGAGGAGAAAAGCCCTGTGGCAGTGTTCCAAAATCTCTCTGCTCACTAACACAGGGAACAGAGCGAGTGATGATCAGGAGCCGGTCTGCTTCATTACAGTGTTTATTTATAAAGCAGTCAAATAAACACCGGCACAAACACCAGCACAAACACCAGCACACACACCGGCACAAACACCAGCACACACACCGGCACACACACCATCACAAACACCGGCACACACACCAGCACACACAATCACAAACAACAGCACAAACACCAGCACAAACACCAGCACACACACCATCACAAACACCATCACAAACACCGGCACACACAATCACAAACATCATCACAAACACCAGCACACACACCGGCACAAACACCAGCACACACACCGGCACACACACCGGCACACACACCGGCACACACACCGGCACAAACACCAGCACACACACCAGCACACACACCGGCACAAACACCATCACAAACACCAGCACACACATCAGCACACACACCGGCACAAACACCATCACACACACCGGCACAAACACCAGCACACACACCGGCACACACACCGGCACAAACACCAGCACAAACACCAGCACAAACACCAACAAACACACCGGCACACACCATCACAAACATCATCACAAACACCAGCACACACACCGGCACAAACACCAGCACACACACCGGCACACACACCGGCACACACACCAGCACACACACCGGCACACACACCGGCACAAACACCAGCACAAACACCAGCACAAACACCAACAAACACACCGGCACACACCATCACAAACATCATCACAAACACCAGCACACACACCGGCACAAACACCAGCACACACACCGGCACACACACCGGCACACACACCGGCACACACACCGGCACAAACACCGGCACACACACCAGCACAAACACCAGCACACACACCGGCACACACACCGGCACACACACCAGCAAAAATACCATCACAAACACCATCACAAACACCATCACAAACACCATCACAAACACCGGCACACACCAGCACACACACCGGCACAAACACCAGCACACACACCGGCATGTTGTGCTGAATCCTCCTGTGCTGGACTCACACAGTGTTCCGCTTTCACCTCACCTCTCCCACCGTCCCGATTTAACATGAATCAGCTGCAGTGTTTATCTGTGACAGAAATCCCCACATCCATGAGCCAAAAATAATGAGACTGGAGTCTGGATCAGATCCACCACCACGTCACACACACACACACACACACTTACAGTGGAGGGTCTTTCATCTCACTCGCTTTCATCTCTCTATGGCTTCCAACACACACACACACACACACACACACATACCATATGCACACACACACAAACCACCACACAAACACAGAAAACACACACCTACACATGAGCACACACTATACACACAAACACCATTCACACACACACACACAAAAACACAAACACACACACACACCATACACGTACATATGAGCACACACCATTCACACACCACATAGAAAATACACACACACATATGAACACCAAACACACACACCATACAAACACACATGAACACACACACACATCGAACACACACCACACATGCCTCCCACACACACAACACACACACACACCATACACACACATATGAACACCAAACACACACACCAACACACACTTACACATGAGCACACACCATACACACACCATACACACACCACATAAAAAAACACACACCATACACACACACTCACATAAACACCATACACACTTCACAGACAAATAAACATACACACAAAGCACACACATACACACACACATCATACACACAAACACACACATCACACATTTGTAAAGCAACACTCTCTTCTCTTCATCTCAGCGAGGAATCAAACACAAACACTCTAAACTATTCAGATAAAAACAGAACCCTGAACCTCCCGCCCCCCCGACCCCACGATCAACATTCAGATTTTAACTAAACTAATGTGAACGTCTGTCCTGTTAATAAAGCACCTAGAATTGAATTGAGCGAGCGAGAGCAAGAGAGAGAGAGACAGTGAGAGAGAGAGAGAGACTGTGAGAGAGAGAGAAAGAAAGTAAGACAGAGAGAGAGAGACAGTGAGACAGTGAGAGAGAGAGACAGCGAGAGAGAGAGAGAGAGAAAGTAAGACAGAGACAGAGAGAGAGAGAGAGAAAGAAAGTAAGACAGAGAGAGAGAGAGAGAGAGAGAGACAGTGAGAGAGAGAGACAGCGAGAGAGAGAGAGAGAGAGAGAGAGAGAGAGAGAGGAATGAAGGACGGACTGGACGGAAAATATTGCTGTGTATTTTCCGTCTGATTCTGGCCGCTGCGACACACTGCTCCATTCTCCCTCCAGCACCCGCACAAACACGGAGAACCAGGAGGATCACTCCAGCAGCTTCCAGCCACAGAGACCCTGACCACCTGAGTCCACCAGGAGGGACAGGAGGGGGTCCTATGTAATTCGGCTCGTCTGAGGGTCTCTGTGCAGCGCCTTCGATCAGCCAACAGGGGACGTAACTGCTGCAGTGATGAGGAATCCCCTCCGCCGGAGTTATACCCTCCTCATCACTGCTGCAGTTACGCCCCCTGCTGGCTGATCGACGGCGCTGCACAGAGACGAGGGATAACGGAGATCAGTGCATGACTCTCAGTGCACGATACGGATATCTGTACGGCCTCCTCGATTGAGGAGACAAACAGTCAACAGAACTAGAACGGGCCTTCCCTAAACTGTTTGCACATGTTAAAAGTACACAAACAATTCTAAGAGCGTCAGGGACCGGCTGAATCACCCGAACTCAGTATTTATACGGGTGTCCACGTATTTTCGGCCATACAGAGCGTTAGAACGTGCCGTGTTGTGTTTTTAAGGTGAGCGTGTACAGACTGCTCACCAGAAGGAGGAACTGAGTGAAAGGTTCAAGCTTTCCATCCACCCACGTCCACCTCCTCCTCCTCCACCTCCTCCACACGGCACGAGTTACATAAGCACACGGCACAGAGCTTCCACCGCTCACTACGTTCCAAACCCCGTCCCTCCTCCTGTAGGACACCACAGCACAACGTCTCAGAACCGCCCGGTCCACCTTAAAACACACGCCGGCCCACCAGGGTGGGAGGGTCTGAGGGGGTTCCTCATTACTGCTGCAGTTACGCCCTCTGCTGGCTGATCGACAGCACTGCACAGTGTGTGACTCTCCGTGCGCGATACGGATCTCCGTATGAACCTGCCTGGTGCAGGTGAAAAGAAGTGGTCGGTCCTGCACATGTGTCGGAGGGGGCGTGTGCTAGTTACGACCCTCCTCGATCAGGAGTGGGGGTCTGCAGCAGTAGAGGGGAACTGGATACGACTAGATTTGGAAGAAAATGCAAAGAAAAACCTGCAGTAACTCAGGACAAACTGAAAGCAGCAGGAACAACAGTCACAGTTACAGTTACACAGAGACGCCTCCGCTGCAACAGAAACACAGAGATGTGAACACCACAGATCAGAACATTACAGAGCCCTCACCAGGCCTCGACCTCACACACATGTTTGGGATTGGAACATAGACCCCTCAGCACCTGACCTCACAACACTTCTTTTGACCCTCCCAGCAGAATAAAGGCTGTTCCAGCCACAGGGGCTCAGACTGGGGTCCAGTGCACCCTCCACTCCCCCTGTTACAGCACGGCTGTGTCTCAATCCACCGCTGCCCATGCTTACACAACATCTCAACACTGCTTCTCACCGTGGTTTTCTAGGTGTGTCCTTGCTGTCACCTAGGGGGCAATTTAGAGCAACCAATCCACCTTCTGCATGTTTTAGGGAGAAAGGAGAAAACAGAGACAGAACGATCAAACCCAGATCAGCAAGAGCCAAAAAACCCACGAGATCTAAACATCAACACTTACAAAACAAATAAAACAGTAAATAAAAGAGTAAATTATTATTATTATTATTATTTTTATTATTATTTATTATTATTATTATTATTATTATTTTTATTATTATTATTATTTTTATTATTATTATTAATATTATCATTATTATTATTATTATTATTTTTATTATTATTATTATTATTATCATTATTATTTTCTATCCGCTGTGATTGAGGGAGTGACGAGGTTACTGACAGAACAAAGCAGGATCAGTACAGAGTCGTTCTGTTTACACTCGGTTACACCAAAAATAAAGTCAGGATCAACCCCCCTCACCCACCACCACCATCATACAGCATGTGGGGGTGTAACCAGGGTGTAACCAGGGTGTAAACAGATGTAAACGGGGTGTAACTCAAGTCAAGTCAAATTTATTTAGGACCAACAGATACAAAAACCCCTGTTGAGCAAGCTGAGGGCAACAGTGGCAACAGGATGTAACCAGGGTGTAAACAGATGTAAACGGGGTATAAATAGGTGTAAACAGGGTATAAACATGGTGTAACCAGGCTGTAAACATGGTGTAAATGGGGTATAACCAGGTGTAAACAGGGTATAAACATGGTGTAACCAGGGTGTAAACAGATGTAAACGGGGTATAAACATGGTGTAACCAGGGTGTAACCAGGGTGTAACCAGGGTGTAAACAGATGTAAACGGGGTATAAACATGGTGTAACCAGGGTGTAAACAGGGTGTAAACATGGTGTAACCAGGGTGTAAACATGGTGTAACCAGGGTGTAAACAGGGTGTAAACATGGTGTAACCAGGGTGTAAACATGGTGTAACCATGGTGTAACCAGGGTGTAAACATGGTGTAACCAGGGTGTAAACAGGGTGTAACCAGGGTGTAAACAGATGTAAACGGGGTATAAATAGGTGTAAACAGGGTGTAAACATGGTGTAACCAGGCTGTAAACATGGTGTAAACGGGGTATAACCAGGTGTAAACAGGGTATAAACATGGTGTAACCAGGGTGTAAACAGATGTAAACGGGGTATAAACATGGTGTAAACAGATGTAAACGGGGTATAAACATGGTGTAACCAGGGTGTAAACAGGGTGTAAACATGGTGTAACCAGGGTGTAACCAGGGTGTAAACAGATGTAAACAGGGTATAAATAGGTGTAAACAGGGTGTAAACATGGTGTAAACAGGCTGTAAACATGGTGTAAACGGGGTATAACCAGGTGTAAACAGGGTATAAACATGGTGTAACCAGGGTGTAAACAGATGTAAACGGGGTATAAACATGGTGTAACCAGGGTGTAAACAGATGTAAACGGGGTATAAACATGGTTTAACCAGGGTGTAAACATGGTGTAACCAGGGTGTAAACAGGGTATAAACATGGTGTAACCAGGGTGTAAACATGGTACCTACTCGCTTTGCCGGCTTTGGGCCTCTGCAGGAGTTTCTGCACGGTTAGAAGATCCTCGGTCTTCACGGCCTGCAGCAGCTCCTGGTCCTTCCCCATCATGGAGAGTGTGTTACAGCCCGAGCATCCTTAACGTGTGTGTGTGTGTGTGTGTGTGTGTGTGTGTGTGTGTGTGAGATCCTCTCTGTACAGAACTGATGGTTTCAATCCGTGCTGATGATGAGGAGGATGGTGAGGATGATGATGATGGTGGTGATGATGCTCCTGTGCACCGATATTCCGCTTCAGCTCTATAAATAACGGCGGCGCGTGAGTGATCCTACATCGGTGTCATGTCGGGAAAACGACGGTGCATTAGCGCGCACACCGAACCCGAGTCCGAGTCCGTCCTCCAGCCACCACACCGACACACCGGAGCCCCCGCAGCACCGGTCACACCCGCATGCTGCTAAATCCAGTCGCGTTCGGGGTTCCGATGTGAGACTGAAGCCCAAATCCCGAGAACCTGAGAGGTGCAGCAGCAGCAGCAGCAGCAGCAGAGTCCGCTCCCATCTCCGCTCCTCTCCGGGCTGCATCAGAGCCGCGATTCACTCACGAGTCGGTTCACTCCGAACGATTCTGTTCAAACCAACCGACTCCAATCCAGAAAAGAATCGTGACTGATTTTACAAGTTTCACTAAAATCTAAATAAAACATCTGATGAGAGAATTTTCTTTTATTTCTCTGCGTGTTTATTTATTTTGATTCACTTTTGTTCATAATTCAGTAACATTTCTTAAGAACCAGTTCTCCCACACATACCAGACTGGAAATCAACTTCAAATAGTCACTGTGGGTCCAAAACCATGTAGAGAAACTGGGTGTAGGGCAGAAATACCCCCTAAACATCATGCCAGTCTATCACAGAACACCACCAAACCGACCGGCTCATTCCTTCATTCAGTCCTAA
This sequence comes from Trichomycterus rosablanca, assembly GCF_030014385.1. Taxonomy (NCBI): domain Eukaryota; kingdom Metazoa; phylum Chordata; class Actinopteri; order Siluriformes; family Trichomycteridae; genus Trichomycterus; species Trichomycterus rosablanca. The sequence goes on along the minus strand of NC_086009.1, from coordinate 322,764 downwards.
AGCAGTTCAGAGTGGCCAGTCCACCTTCTGCATGCTTTATGGGAGGATGAAGAAAACTGGAGTATCAGTCAGGAACCCACACAGACCAGAGAACTGAAAAATCATAATATGATCAAAATAACAACATTAACCAAAACTAACACCACCCTCCTGTACCCATGTTCAGGTCCTACATTCATGAGAGCATCACTAACCATTTTTCACCATGTAAGGGCCCCGTTCTTCATCTTTCTGTTCTGTTAGACACCCTCTGCCATGACTAACTGTAGCACCTGTAGCCAAAAAAATCATCAATAATAATGATGAATTAAGAGGTTATACCACAAAATTACATTTACATTTTTAGCATTTAGCAGACACTTTTATCCAATTGTTAATTGAGGATTAATTGAGGGTTAAGGGCCTTGCTGGGGACCCGGCCGAAAGGGCCTTGCTTAAGGGTCCAACAGTGGCAACCTGGCAGTGGTGGGGCTTGAACCAGCAACCTTCTGATTGCTAGTCCAGTACCTTAACCACTAGGCTACAGCTGCCCTAAATTATACATTACAGAACTTTCTACAACATCAGGTCCATCCCTAATGTGCTGCCTGTATATCAAAATGACCTGAAATTCTTCAACAATTGTTTTTATTTAGACACAGAAAAACAGTGACATGAACCCTGTGTGTGTGTGTGTGTGTGTGTGTGTGTGTGTGTGTGTGTGTGTGTGTGTGTGTGTGTGTGTGTGTGAGTTTTAGCAGGTCGACAAAATCATCCATCACATGAAGCAGTGGGTGTGAGCTCCAAACCGAATGATGAATCAAATGAATGAACTCGTCCCTGCTTTGATTCTTCTGAACAGGTTAGTTCTAAAGAATCGGCACATACCAACTCAGTGAATCGAATCCTGATTCGGTCTAGTTGAAACTCGGATGTGGAGGCTGCAGAAGTAAACAGCACCACTGACTCCACGGGGCGGAAATTACAGGTGAAATTACAGGTGAAATTACAGGTGAAATGGGAACCACACGTCATTTTATTATAGTAAACATAAACAACACAGACAGGAAGTTCTAACCAGCAAGTTTATCCATTATTTAGAATAATCTCCATGTTTAACTATATATAGTTCTATACATGAACAAATTATTATTTTATTCACTTAAATACTGTTAGTACATCAGGAAGTAATTTAAACAAAATTAATTAAATAATTACTATTATTTCTGTGCTTTATATTGTTGGTGTTTGTTTATTTATTTATTTATTCATTTATACGGTATATTGCTGAGGTGGGGATTGAACCAGTGACCTTCCACTCAAATTTGTTAATAATTGTACAAATAATTGTAGATTTGTGTTGGTAACGAAACTAAACTAAATGAGTTTGTAATGGAACTTTTGCTGCCCTCTTGTGGTGAGAAATATAAGTGCTCAGGTCGCGGTTCATTCTGAGGTAATCACTAAACTCCAAATAAAAACACATTTTAACACATTATTTAATAATAAGTTTGGTTAAACCAGTCCAATAAGTCGCACAAATAATAAATAAAACAATAAATACATGATCAGATGAACATCTGCAAACATCTGCACACACATAATCACACAGAGAAAATAATGAAAAATAAATAAACTAATTTAGAATTCTACTTACAAACCAGTTCAGTTCAGAAACCCGCGGTCAGGTGTATTTATTTAGAATTTACCTGTAATCACGTGACCAGTCATGTGATAATTGGGGTTCGTCTGTGTTTAAAATAGATGTTTTATAAAAACGTGCTCCTTTTAGACGAGGTCTTTTTCAGAGCTGTGTCTGCATGTCTTAGTAAATCCACCTTCTGCATGTGTTACAACAGTGTTGTATGATAAACAATGTACGATATACGATAATCAAACCCAGATCCTTGGGACCGATGTTGTTATGAGGAACCCACACTATCAGCTGCACCACCACAATACCCAGTTATTTATTTTACTTTTATATTATATTTATTATCATTGTTTTACATTTAATAGTATAGTGTTAGCAGTATTATTATTAATCTTTAATATGTAGTTATTGATTGAATGATGTTCTTTTTAAATAATATTAACAGCAGAACCGAAGCTAAATCTAGTGCACTACATACGAAACATTCGTGCGATTTAGGACGCGGCTTGTTTTTGCGCATGCGCATTACATATCAGATCCCGCGTAGTCACAGCTACAAAGATTCGTAACGCCATAAAAGTTCTTATTCCGGATTGGTTATAAAAGACAGAAGGCGGGGTTTCAGCAGAGCGGTTCTGGATGGTGATTGGCTGATGATACTGTATATCAGACAGTAGCAGGAGTGTTTCTTCAGTTCAGTTAAAGTTGAATGACGGAACTGAGAGAGAAAAACCAACTTCCTCAAGGTAGCAACAAACTGCTAATAATTACATTTATATCTTTATTATTTATTATAGATTTATCATCAGAGTATCAACCGTGACATTATAGTTACACTTCTGTGTGTTAATGCTGAATCAGAACTAACGAGTCAAGACTTAAAGATTTTAAACAGTTTTTTAAAGGAAAAACTGAATAAATGAAAAATAATTACACTTATTTTTACTCTCTATATGATTAATAAAGATAATAAAGATGCAGTTTATCAGTAATAAAGTTTAGATTGGGTGGAATGGAACTGTAGATGTTTTATTGTGTTGAAGCGAGTTGGAACATGTTCAGGTTTGTTCAGTATAAATATTATAAATAACTGCAACATTATTAATTATTTACACTAATATAATATCACATTTATTTATTTATTCATTTATTTATTACCTCAAATCTTCCCGAAAAGGGATAAAACAGTTACTATTATTATTATTATTATATAAAATATGTTTATTTATTTAACATGTTTAATATTATAATATTTATTTTATTTTGTCCTTAATAATAATAATAATTATAAAATACATTTTATTATTAAAACGTTTTTATTTGAAAACTTCTATTTTCTATTTAACTGATTATTAATACTGTTATACATTATATGATTACTTTATACACTTTTGTTAATATTATTATTATATCAGATTTATTTTTATATTTAGTATTATTACGTTTTTGCGTGTTATTATTATTTATACTAACTATAAAATCTATTTAAAAACATTTTAGCCATTTAGGAGAGGCTTTTATCCAAAGGGCCTTACAGTACAGTTACAGTATACAGTCTGAGCAGTTGAGGGTTAAGGGCCTCGCTTAAGGGCCCAAGAGTGGCAACCTGGCAGTGATGGGCTTTAAACCAGCAACCTTCTGATTACTAGTCCAGTACCTTAATCGCTAGGCTACAACTTGCCCAAACATTTGCATTATTTCATTATTATTTATTATGATGTTATTATGTATCCCCCAGCATGTGTGAAGCTGTAGGCTACATCTTCTATTAATGTGTTTATAATTATTATAATTATTTTATTTTTGATAATTAAGTAGTAATTATACAGTAATAAATACACAATGACTTTATTAGTGTATCAGTATGTAGGGTGGCACTTTGGCACAGCTCCAGGGTCCTGGGAAGGTGTGCTTGGTTCTGAACCCCAGTTCATGTATGTTTGGAGTTTGGCATGTTCTCCTGGTGTCTGTACAGATGATCTTATCACCAACCAGCTTTATACTGAACAGTCTCAGACCAGAAGATTCGTCCTTTAAATCATTATTAGTTTGGATTGGACTCTTTAGAGGGATTGTTCATCTAGGCAAGGTGTTGGTGGTGCCGTAGACTTTCCACTGTCTAATAATCAACTACAGAAACTCAAGGAATTGTTAAAACCTTTAAATTAATTTAAATCAGAATCCTGACATGTTCCACAACTTTATCCTGTAGTCCATATAAAGTATCTTTCCAACCAAGAAGCAGGTTTTATTCTGAGGTTATTACATCCTGCTGTGATCTGGAAGGTGATTGGTTGTGCTGAGCAGTATGATGGTTTTCTGTAGACAGTGTAAACATGACTGAAAGCTTGTGTTTACCTTGTTCACGTCTTTTATAGACGTTATAATGTATATCTGAAGGTCTTGTACATACAGGAATGTCAGAACAATCAGATTTAGACCACAAACCGGTCTGATGGACCACCACAGCTCCACTCAGCACAATACGTTCAGTTTAAGCTTTTACTGGCTGGATGTTCAGCAGCAGCAGAAGTTTTTACAGCTCCAGTTACACTCGGGGTTTTAATTCTTAATGAAAATCGATATTTGAAAGGATCCAGACCTGAGAGGTTTTGATTAAGGATCAGTCAGGAACACCAAGAAATGACTTCTGACAGACCTTCTCAACCAACATGGAACTGGTACCGTTCGAGTTCGTGCATCTAATTGTGAACCGTTCAGCACTTTTCCACCAAAGTTCTGAACTAAAGAACCAAAGCCGGAACCAAAGAACTGTAGGATTCAGTGTGAACTGTGATGACGTCCATGGGCGTGTCGAGTTGTAGACAAAAGAGAACCCACATGTTGTGCAGAGCTCCACTCCTGACCGAGGAGGGTCGTGACTAACACACGCCCCCCCCCCCCCCCCCCCCGACACATGTTCAGCACCGACCGCTTCTTTTCCCCTGCACCACAAGGGTTCATATGGAGATCCGTATCGCGCACGGAGAGTCACACACTGATCTCCGTTATCCACCGTCTCTGTGCAGCTCCATCCATCAGCCAGCAGGGGGCGTAACTGCAGCAGTTATGAGGAATCTCCTCCAGCATCCAACCCGACAGACACCCATGAGCTGGAGATGTTAGCTCTGGTGTGTTAGCGTGTTTTACCGCTGCACCACCTGAGCGACCCAGCTTCTACTTTTAGTTAATTTTTCACTTGATCATTCTGGGTGATTGAGTGAAGATTGATGGTAAAAACCGTGATTTTTTTTTTTTTATTCATTCAACATCAAACCCACGACACAAAGTACAAAAGGTCGTGACCGGATCAGGGATCAGTATCGTTCTCACCGTGGTGTCCCGGTTATTAGAGCACACCTGTAATGATTCCGCTCTGTAGTGACAATAACATGGTAATGACATGGTAGTGTGTTGTACTGGAAAGAGTGAAGCAGGTGCAGCAGTGTTGTTGGGACCCAAATAGGAACAGTTTGTGATCCTGTGGTAACAGATCAGGTACAGAGCAGCAGATAAGCTACAGTCAGTGCTGGTATACCTGTTGACCGTGTGTGTGTGTGTGTGTGTAGGATGTCGGTGGACGGAGACTCGTTGCTGCAGGAGGTGAAGGAGTGTATCGAGGCGGCTCAGAACTACAGGAGTGAGTTACAGCAGAGGCTGCAGGGACTGAGTCAGGCTCGCAAACAGGTGAGTGGTGCTTTACACCGTCCACTCCTCAACCCCGCTACACCGCCGCCAAGAATCCAGCACTGGAGTGGAGGGGGCGGTGTGTGTGAGCGCTGGTTCTGCAGGGCAGTGATGGTCCTCGTGTGTGTGAATAAGTGTGTGTGTGTGTGTGTGTGTGTAACTTGCTTTGGCAATACGAATGTCCTTATTTGTCATGCCAATAAAGCTTCTTTTGAGTTTTGAGTTTGTGTGTGAGTAAGTGTGTGTGTGTGTGTGTGTGTGTGTGTGTGTGTGTACACTTCCTCTTAGAATTACTTTCTTTTTGAATGTAAACAACTTGCTTACTTCCTGTAGCGAGTACACACACACACACACACACAGATCTGAAGATCTCACTCAGACCCGTGATATGAAGTCAGAGCTGCTGTACCTTCACTCTTTTAGGAAGCTTTCCACTCAATTTTGGAACATGACTGCAGGGATTTACTGTGGTCTTAATACTTAATATAATAAACACATTAATCATCATCCCTCCTCCACCACACTTCACAGTTATCACTGTACACTCACTCTAAGAGCAGGTAGAAGAACGTGTTGAAGGTAGATGGTTAGTGCTGGTTGGTTCAGGTTCAGGAGGTGATGAAGATCCTCAGGTGCTCCTCCCACGGCCGAGCTGTTGTTGCTCCTGGACGTGTCCACCTCACAGGAACAGATGAGCAGCTCCAGCAGGGCAGATGTTTCATCAGCTTTATGGAAAGATCGAGGTGACCAGAGACACGTCCCTCCAGCCTGTGTGTGTGTGTGTGTGTGTGTGTGATTGTGTCGTGTTATCTCTGTTATTTTAGGCTTTGTTTCCACTTCCTGATCAGCACAGACGACACTACACACACACACACACACACACACACACACACTTATACACACACATGCACATACACACAATCATACACTTACATACGTGTATGTAAACATATAAACACACAAACACACTGTTACAGTTACACTTACACACTTGTATACACACTGATACACACACACACACTGATACACACACACACTGATACACACACACACACTGATACACACACACACTGATACACACACACACACTGATACACACACACACTGATACACACACACACAGTTACAATTACACTCACACACAACAACTCTCACACACACTGTTACAGTTACACACACAACAACTCTCACACACACACATACTATTGCACACACACTTGTTTATAAACATATAAACACACACTGACACACACACATAAATACACACACTGTTACAGCTGCACTTAACTTATACTTTATACACATGTATATAAACACTGTTACAGTTACACACACACACACACACATTCTGTTATACACACACTTGTATATAAACACACACTGTTATACACCCTGCTGTGTGTGTGTGTGTGTGTGTGTGTGTGTGTGTTTGTTTTTTTTTCTCACCGGCTGCTTGATTCCTCATTCCAGAACTATGAGACAGAAGCTAAAACATGTACACACACACACACACACACACACACACACACACACACACACACACACTGCAGTGTGAGGGTGTAAGTGTGTGTTTAGGTACAGTCGGAGAGTCGGTGTTATATTGACAGTAAAACCCTCCTGTGGCTCCGCTGTGATTCAGTGAAAATCTGGAGGGTCGCAAATATATGGACAGCAGCTGAGATGACGAGTGTGCTGGTGTGGAAGGTTCTAGAATGTGATTATTATTATTATTATTATTATATAGTGTGTGCCACGCCCTCCTGACTCATTACCCATCACGGTTGCAGAACCGGTTCCGTCGCCTCCGGGTTTGAGCTGAAATGAAATCCTACAGAATAAATACTGAAGGTGACGGAGCGACCGGGGTCTCAGGGTCGCACTGTCACGTCTAATTCACTAAATACACTCAGAAAGACTTACCACAGCAACAAGAGGAAGTGAGTATGTTTTACACCCGCCTCACTTCCTGTCTCTGGTATCTTGGTGAGTGTGAGGTGCGGGGAATCGGCCTCGTCTCGCACCGTTTCCTCTTTTTTACCCCACAGAGCCTCTCAGACTGACTCGGGTTTGTACAGTCGTCCACCACAGGAAGGTGAACGTGCTCTCTTATCTCTCTCACGTTCCAATCTCAGCTGTGCTGTCGACCTGACCTGCGTCCCACAGGCGCAACGACCGGACTGTACCTGTGAGTCAGGGTGTGAGGGTCGGAGGGGTTCCGTGTTGCTGCTGCGACCTCTGCTGGATGAGTTCAGTGCATGTCTGTACGTGTTACTGCTCTCTGTGAGCAGCCAGACGAGCTTCATTAGGTTGTGCGCTGACGTTGGCTTGTGTGTGTGTGTGTGTGTGTGTGTGTGTGTGTGTGTGTGTGTGGACAGGTGAGAGGAAGCTCCACCCACACACGTGAGGTCCTCAGACGTCATTTCCAGGAGCTGCAGACGACGCTGAGCCGCCTGCTGAACGAGAGACTGAACGCGCTGCTACAGGAAGTGGACGCCATCGAACAGGAAAGCATCAGCCCCCTCGACGACTGTCAGAAGCTCATCGAACATGGAGTCAAGATGGCCGACGAGCTCCTGCGTGAGGGTGAGTTCCGGGTCAGGGGATTCAGGGATTCACGATCAGATAGTGCAGCAGACAGAATCGGCCGCTAGTCTGCTGGGTGGAAAAAGACGGGACTAAAAAGTGGGCGGGGTCTTCGAGGCTGTGTAAGGACCCTGGTTAGTAGCCTGAGGCGCCCGTACAGAAGTGGAGGAACGTGGAGATCAGCGCGTGACTCTCCCTTCAGGAGACCGACCTCACGCACCGATCCACCAAAGTACGGGGGGATGAGAAGGGGTCGGAGGGAGGGCGTGTCAGGAGAACATACCCTCCTCGTACACCATCGGGGTCTCCAGCAGAGGAAGAGGAACTGGCTACGACTAAACTGGGAGAAAAAGGGGGAAAGCTCAATAAAAGCTCAGTAAGAAGGAGGAGTGTCCACATACTTTTGATCATTTAGTGTATTTAAGGTGGATCAGGTGTGTTTAGAGTGTGATCAGGTGTGATCAGGTGTGATCTGGTGTGATTAGGGTGTGATCAGGTGTGATTAGGGTGTGATCAGGTGTGATTAGGGTGTGATCGGGTGTGATCTGGTGTGTTTAGAGTGATCAGGTGTGATCTGGTGTGATTAGGGTGTGATCTGTTGTGATTAGGGTGTGATCAGGTGTGATTAGGGTGTGATCAGGTGTGATCTGTTGTGATCAGGTGTGATCAGGTGTGATTAGGGTGTGATCAGGTGTGATCTGTTGTGATCAGGTGTGATCAGGTGTGATTAGGGTGTGATCAGGTGTGATTAGGGTGTGATCAGGTGTGATCTGTTGTGATCAGGTGTGATCAGGTGTGATTAGGGTGTGATCGGGTGTGATCTTGTGTGTTTAGGGTGTGATCTGTTGTGATTAGGGTGTGATCAGGTGTGATTAGGGTGTGATCAGGTGTGATTAGGGTGTGATCAGGTGTGATTAGGGTGTGATCAGGTGTGATCTGTTGTGATCAGGTGTGTTTAGGGTGTGATCAGGTGTGTTTAGAATGTGATCAGGTGTGATTAGTGTGTGATCAGGTGTGATTAGGGTGTGATCTGGTGTGATTAGGGTGTGATCAGGTGTGTTTAGGGTGTGATCAGGTGTGATCTGTTGTGATTGTACAGGTGAAGCAGCGATCCGGTGTGGTATCAGTGACCAGCAGGACAAACTGTGCAGCTTCGCCAAAAAAGCTCTTCACATCCAACTGGACAGGTACGAAATATAATAAACACAGGAGGGGAGGGGGTCGCATCTCACCTTAGCCCCTCCCCCCGTCTGTCCTACACAATATCTGTCTGGTCCTACCTGTGTGTGTGTGTGTGTGTGTGTGTGTGTGTGTGTGTGTGTGCAGTCTACCCGAGGTACCGGCGCTGGTGGACGTGCCGTGTGTGTCGGCGCAGCTGGATGATTCGCTGGTGTGTGTGATGCAGGACAGGGTTGGTCGTCATGGTAGCGTGTCGTCTCACCCCCCCGTACAGATAGATGAACTAATCGAGAGAGCCGGGGGGGTACTGGTGCGCTGGAGCAAGGTAACACACACACACACACACATATATACACACATACATACACACACACAGTTATACACACACACACATCATACAGTACACACACACACACATATATACACACATACATACACACACACAGTTATACACACACATATACACACACATACATACACACACACATCATACAGTACACACACACACACAGTTATACACACACATATACACACACTTACACACACATACATACACACACACATATATACAGACACACACACACACATACACACACTCCACACACACACATATATACCACACACATCACACACACCACACACACACAAACATAACACCCCCCACACACACATAAACATACACAAACATACACCACACATACACACACACCACACACATATACACACACTGTACACAAACAAACATACACCACATACACACAAACATACACAAACATACACACACAAACATACACACAAACATACACACAAACATACACACAAACATACACACACAAACATACACACACAAACATACACACAAACATACACACACAAACATACACACACAAACAAAAACACATCAGTTTTGTGGTCAGATGAAAAATAATTTACATGCATTTAAACCCAACATCCTACTGTGAAGCGTGGTGGTGGTAGTATCTGGCAGAAATGATTAAAACAAACACGAATGATAATACACACGTTTTTGAAGTGTGTACCTCTGATGTGAGTGTATATCTGTGTGTATATCTGTGTGTGTGTGTGTGTGTGTGTGTGTGTAGGTGGACGAGGACTTCTCTCCTCAGGAGTACAGGCTGCAGTACAGGCGCAGTAGCTCCACCCACTACGAGGACGGCTATATAGGAAGTGAGTGCGAGTACCTGCTGCTGCACCTGGACCCTCACACGGACTACATGTTCCAGGTGTGTGCACGGGGCGAGGGGCGCAGCGAGTGGAGCCCGTGGAGCGTCCCAGTGACCGGATACACCACGCTCACGCCGCACGGTACACACACACACACACACACACACCAAACACCGGACGTATTACTGTGGTCAGTCAGTTTGTTTACAGTCATTACAAAGAAGCAAACATGCAGTCATGTGACCTTCAAAGATCAAAGAGTTCAGTTAATGTGAAACAGGGATTTCTAGGAGTAACAACAGCTCAGCCAGGAAATCACACATGCTCAGTTCTGTCAGTGTGAGTTCTCAATGCTCTGCTAGCTGATGATCAGTGCAGTAGATGTGTTAGTCCTGTGGAATCTGAGTGTGTCGACTGTACTGTGTGTGTGTGTGTGTGTGTGTGTGTGTGTGTGTAGAGTGGCGCTCAGGTGTGGACGGGTACATCCTGGGCAGCAGGAAGAACGTGGCCCTGCGCAGCGACTCTTCATCATCAGGATGTGGATCTGTGCTTTACTCCGCCTCGCCCACCTACTTCTGCGGCCAGACGCTCACGTACAAGTACGAACGGCGAGAGGAACCGCAGACTAGCGCGCGTGCTCTCCGGCGTGTGTGAGGCCATGGGGTTCTTTCCACCAGGCAGTGACGGATTCCATCATGGAGCAGGAACACGCCACACCCCGAGCGTTCCTCCAGCACTCGCACAGGAACCCCAGTAGGAGTCGCTGTTGATGCGGTGATGAGGAGATGCCACGCCCGTCTGCCCTCCACCATCCATGTTTGCCTGGGTGGTGCAGCACTGCAAAGAGCTAGGTTCTAGTCTGACAGAGGGAGTGGTTGGGTACTGAATCTCCTCCTCGCTGCTGTAACAGCGCCTCCTGCTGGCTGGTTGAGGTATCAGTAGGAGTGGTGGAGGAGTACAGAGAGTGTAGTGTGTTCCTCCATGCGGTCTCCAGAACTGTCTGGTGTAAAGAAGTGGCCGGTAGCTCCACACGTGACCCATCGTGTTATGTGTTTGTTTTAGCATCCGAAATGTGTTCAGACTCCTGTTATTTCACTCTGTGTGTGTGTGTGTGTGTGTGTGTGTGTGTGTGCGTGTGCGTGTGTGTGTGTGTGTGTGTAGGATTACAGGAGCTGGACCGGTAGATAAGAAGGACAGTGTTGGAGTGTGTGTGGACACACACGGTGAATCTGAGACTCTCCAGAGAGATCAGGCCGTCTGCATCTCCACCAACGGTACATAACATCATCAATCCCACCAGTACAGTCAGTAATTGTGTACCCCCCGAAATGCTTATATATGGTAGCTGTACCATAAATATACACTTAATGGCCAAAAGTATGTGGACATGTGACCATGAGCTTGTTGGGACCTCTTGATTATCTTCTGAGAAGCTTCTCACTAGGTAAAGATGAAAGCATTTGTATGGCTGGTCGGTGTTCCGGTTCATCCCAGAGCTGTTGAGTGGGGCTGAGGTCAGGGCTCTGTGCAGGACACTGGAGTTTCTTTTAACCAGTCATGTTAGAACAGGAAGGAGCCTTCCCTAAACTGTTCCTGGCATGTCGGAAGCATGCCATTTCCTTTATATCATTAATTTGTTACACCTGTTAGAGACTGTTGTGGCTGAAACACTTGACCTCTCAGCATTAATGGAGCCTTCACAGATGTACCAGTTCTTCATGATATCCATGGCACAGACAACCCCTCCCCCCCTCCCTTGTGTTTTGATAACATTAGGGAAGGTCCCTCAAGCCCAGAGACGTTACCTGTGTTTCTGGATGTTGTTGATATTTGGGTTCTGTAAAGTCTGTGTGTGTAGATGCAGCGGTGGACTGTGTTTACTGACCAGGGTTTTCTGAAACCTTTCAGAGTCTGTGTGGTTCTGTTCAATACCATCTGATGGGTCAGAGCACATGGGCATTCAAGATTGGTTTTCCTCCTTGCCCTTGACACACACACACTTCTCCAAGTTCTCTGAATCTTTTGATCATGTTATGGACTGTAGATGGTGAAATCTGTAACACTTAATGCATTAAGCAGCGCTGTTTTTAAACTCGAGGTTTTTATTACCGCTCATCACCTGAGGTTCCAAAACTATTAACAGATTCTTTGTTCTGCAGGTGCCGTGTTCGTTAACGGCAAAGAAATGACCAATCAGCTGCCAGCCGTCAGCGTGGGATCCACCATCACTTTCGACATGGAGGTCGTCCACATCTTCCCCTCCAACAACAACAACAACCCCAGCGACGCCGCCGGCCTCAAACTGAGAGTCACCATTGGCTCGGGGAACAGGGAGGTGGTTTTTGATTGGCTGCTGGATCAGGTGGTGGACTGCCTGTACTTCGGCTGCTCCTTCTCCAACCCCGGCTGGAAGGTTCTGGTGTACTGACGCCGCCGGGCCGGTCTTGGTGTCCGAGCCGTTTACAGCGTTCAGATCAGCGCTCTCGTTTAGCATGTAGCGACATGCTAACACTGAGGCTCTGAAGGGGATTTTTTACACGTTTAGGTCACGGATGGGTCGGTAGTTACGTGGATCATGTGACTCCTGCGGTTTGAGCGCTTCTCTTTACCTCCAGCAGCTTCCAGTCTAACCAGTGTTTATTAGATAGATTTTTGTATTCACCAGTACCTTACAACAGTCAGTAGTTGTATACCCACAAAGTGCTTATATATGGTAGTTGTAGGTCATAAAATGGTCAAAAACCATGCACTTAATGGCCAAAAGTATTTGGACACCTGGGCATGAGCTTGTTGGGGCCTCTTCTTCATTTTCTGAGAAGCTTATTACAAGACTTTTAAGTGTGTCTGTGGGGATTTGTGCCCATTCAGTAGCATTTGTACGGCTGGGCATTGACTGAGCAGTCGATGTTCCGGTTCATCCCAGAGCTGTTAAGTGGGGCTGAGGTCAGGGCTCTGTGCAGGATGCTGGAGTTTCTTTATAGAGCTCGCTCATGCTGGAACAGAGGAGGACCTTCCCTAAACTGTTACTGCAAAGCTAGAAACATATCATTTCCTTATTGTTAACCGCTGTTGCTGATTGGCTAAACACAAAATTGCAATTGTTCTGGCTGAAACACATTAGAAGGGGCGTCCTGATACTTTTAGCTCTACTAAAACTTGGAACCTGACAGTAGTGGGGCTTAAACCAGCAACCTTCTGATTACTAGTTCTGTATCTTAACCGCTGAGCGACCACTGGTTCAAGCTGCACCACTGCCACTGTTGGGCCCCTGAGTGAGGCCCTTAAATCTTAATTGCTTGGCCGTATTTACATTTCATCACAACTGTAGGTCACCTTGGATAAAAGCCCCCTGGTTATAGGGCCACGCCCTACAGCGCACTAGCTAACTACAGTGGCAGCGTTCACAGATCACAATGACACACACACACACCTACACACAAACACACACACGCACACACACCCCTACCCATAAACACACACACCTATACACACATCCACACCCACACACACACACACCTATACACACCTATACACACATCCACACCCACACACACACACACACAGTATTTAAGGACTCTGATGTGTGAGAGGTTCTGATAAATATAATTTCTGTATTAAAGGTACGTGTGTGTTTTTTTACTCTGATGCTTCAGTGAATTTTTGTACCTCGTTCATGTTTGTGCTTCTGTAAACATCTGTCTGAATCCAGCTGTTCATCACGTGATGAATAAAGTAGTTTGATGTGTTAACTCTCCGTTTTGTTTTCATTTCGTGGCTCTGGCGGGAGACGACGCGCCATGTTACCAAGTTCATGTCATGTGACATCTATGTGATATTTTTAGCTAGAACAACAGCCACTCCTGTGAGTTTGAAGTATGCATATGGGAATTTGTGCCTATTTGGTCAAAAAATTAGTGTACGACTGGGCACTGATGAATAAGTGGGTGGGGCTGAGCTCAGGGCTCTGTGCAGGACACTGGAGCTTCTCCTCATGTCTTTATAGAGCTCACTCATGCTGGAACAGGAGAGGTCCTTCCCTAAACTAAATCATCGTTTTGTTGAATCAGATTGAATGTGTTCCTAGTTGTACAAGAGTTGAACCATTTCTATAGTCTAAACAGTCCATTTGTGGTTGATTTATTTGTAAGGTATCGCGCACATCAGATCATCTCCATCTGTGGATTCTGAGCAGATAAACAGATTATTAATACTGATAAAATATATACAATATAAAATCAAAACCAGAATATAAAGATATACACATGAGGAGAGAGTGTGTGTCTCTGACCAGGGCCGTGATTCAGTGCTTCTTTGTTGTGTTGCTGTGTGAATATTTATGGTTGTGAGTATTTGGCTCTCTGGATATATTCACCAGGTATTTATGGTTCAGGTACAGTGGGGCCAAAAAGTATTGAGTCAGCCACTGATTGTGCAGGTTCTCCTACTTAGAAAGATGAGAGAGGTCTGTAATTTTCATCATAGCTACACTTCAACTATGAGAGACAAACTGAGAAAAAAAAATCCAGGAAATCACATTGTAGGATTTTTAAAGAATTTATTTGTAAATTATGGTGGAAAATAAGTATTTGGTCACCCACAAACAAGCAAGATTTCTGGCTCTCACAGACCTGTAACTTCTTCTTTAAGAAGCTCTTCTGTCCTCCACTCGTTACCTGTATTAATGGCACCTGTTTGACCTCGTTATCTGTATAAAAGACACCTGTCCACAGCCTCAAACAGTCAGACTCCAAACTCAACCATGACCAAGACCAAAGAACTGTCGAAGGACACCAGGAAGAAAATTGTAGACCTGCACCAGGCTGGGAAGAGTGAACCTACAATAGGCAAGCAGGTTGGTGTGAATAAATCAACTGTGGGAGCAATTGTAAGAAAATGAAAGACATACAAGACCATTGATAATCTCCCTCGATCTGGGGCCCCACGCAAGATCTCATCCTGTGGGGTCAAAATGATCATGAGAACGGTGAGCAAAAATCCCAGAACTACACGGAGGGACCTGATGAATGACCTGCAGAGAGCTGGGACCAAAGTAACAAAGGCTACCATCAGAACACACTACGCTGAGAGGGACTCGAATCCTGCAGTGCCAGGCGTGTCACCCTGCTTAAGCCAGTACATGTCCAGGCCCGTCTGAAGTTTGCCAGAGAGCATATGGATGATCCAGAAGAGGATTGGGAGAATATCATGTGGTCAGATGAAACCAAAATGGAACTTTTTGGTAAAAACTCAACTCGTCGTGTTTGGAGGAAGAAGAAGAACCCAAGAACACCGTACCTAGTGTGAAGCATGGGGGTGGAAACATCATGCTTTGGGGCTGTTTTTCTGCAGAGGGGACAGGACGACTGATCCGTGTTAAGGGAAGAATGAACGGGACCATGTATCGTGTATCGTGAGACTTTAAGCCAAAACCTCCTTCCATCAGTGAGAGCATTGAAGATAGAACGTGGCTGGGTCTTCCAGCATGACAATGATCCCAAACACACCGCTCGGGCAACGTAGGAGTGGCTTCGTAAAAAGCATTTCAAGGTCCTGGAGTGGCCTAGCCAGTCTCCAGACCTCAACCCCATAGAAAGTTTGTGGAGTCCGTGTTGGCCAGCGACAGCCCCAAAACATCACTGCTCTAGAGGAGATCTGCATGGAGGAATGGGCCAAAATACCAGCTACAGTGTGTGCAGACCTGGTGAAGACTTACAGGAAACGTTTCACCTCTGTCATTGCCAACAAAGGTTCTGTTACAAAGTATTGAGTTGAACTTTTGTTATTGACCAAATACTTATTTTCCACCATAATTTACAAATAAATTCTTTAAAAATCCTACAATGTGATTTCCTGGATTTTTTTTTTCTCATTTTGTCTCTCCTAGTTGAAGTGTAGCTATGATGAAAATTACAGACCTCTCTCATCTTTCTAAGTAGGAGAACCTGCACAATCAGTGGCTGACTCAATACTTTTTGGCCCCACTGTAGATGAGTGTGTTATAAAGCCACACCCACTCTCTCTGTACCACTATAATACACACTGAACCAGGGAACTAATTTCAGACTAAACGAAACTCTGAGTGAAAATGGCAGAAGCTTTTATTCCAGTAGATCAGTTTTCAGTGGACCAGTTCATCTGTCCAGTCTGTCTGGATCTCCTGAAGGATCCAGTAGCTACTCCCTGTGGACACAGTTTCTGTAAGGTGTGTATTAATGGCCACTGGGATCAGCAAGATGATGGTGGGATTTTCAGCTGCCCCCAGTGTAGGACGTTTTTCACTTCAAGACCTGCTCTGTGCAGAAACACCACTGGTCTGAAAAAATACACATTTGTGGAGGCCTGTGGAGACCTACAGGAGAAGATCTGCTCTCAGCATGATGAACCAATTGAGAGCTACTGTCGTACTGACCGAAGCTTCATCTGTAGTTTGTGCAAGATGGATCAACATAAATATCACAATACAGTTCCAGTTCAAACAGGAAGAAGTGAAAAGCAGGTGAGAACTGGAAGTCTAAACTCTTCCATAATTATTTATACTGGTTCTAATTTCTATTTTTTATTACCTGCTTTAGTCAGTTTATAGAACTTCACTACGGTTTACTTTTAGATATTAAATTACATTTACATTTTCAGCATTTAGCAGATGCTTTTATCCAAAGCGACTTACACAATGAGCAATTGAGGGTTAAGGGCCTTGCTCAGGGACCCAACAGTGGCCACTTGGTGGTGGCGGGGCTTTAACCAGCAACCTTCTGTTTACTAGTCCAGTACCTTAACCACTGAACTATCACTGGCCCCCAATGAGGAAATTAATGAGGAAAACACTGAAAAGATTTGTAAGACAGTATATAAATGTCATAAATATCATTATAAACAGGTCAGACCAGTTGGTGAACATTTCATTAGCCAACACCTTCTTCCAGCATTTCATAGCTTAATACCACACATGACAGAATTAAAGTTCTGTGGAAGAGGAACAGGGGGCGTGACATAACGCGATTTTTTTTTACTTAAACTAAAGCAATTCATTTTTCACCCACAAGAGGCGTATTTAATTAATATCTCTGACCACTCACACTATTCAATTTAAAATAGACTGGTGGCTAGCAAAACTTAAGGCTAAAACTGAAATTAGTTAAAGGAAGTGACAAAAACAATGACGTTGTTTCATCTGAGGACTCCACTGGCGGGACCGCTCATTCAGATATCATTGATGCCGATGAGCCACCCACATCAAGCGCAGGGCTACCACAACAGAGAAAGCTAGCTGCTAATTCCAAAAGCCTGGTTGCATCAAAACGCAGAAAGTATGATAAAATGTATATAAAGTATGGATTTACATGCATCGTAATAAATGAAGAACACTCACAATGTGTTATATGTTCTCAAGTACTTGCAAACGATAGTTTAAAACCTGTGAAATTAATGAGGCACTTGAACACCAAGCATCCGACATTGAAAGATAAGCCAGCTGACTTTTTCTGCCGTAAAGAATCGTTGTTGGCTAAACCACAGTGACGGTGAAAGCCCTGATTGCCTCAAATGAAGTGGTGTATTTGATTGCTAAAGCAAAACAGTCTTATACTATTGCAGAGACACTCGTTCGTCCGGCAGCCGTGGCTATTTCTAAAAATATGCATGGAGATAAGATTGCCCGCGACATTGAAAAAATTCCACTTTCTGATAACACCATCAGTCGTCGTGTTGCTGATATGGCAAACAACGTGAAATGGCGGAAAGAAATCTTCTTTGCGATTGGACGAGTCGACAGACATTTCAAATGCATCCTAACTGCTTGTATTTGTCCGCTACTGCCATGAAGGAAAACTGCTCGAGGATCTGTTGTTTTGTTGTGCAGTCTGTTCCACTAATAAAACATAAAGACTTGAATGTATTTTCTCTGAGCACAGAATAAAGTAAAGCAGGAGCAGAGGAAATCACAGCAGAGAATCCAGGAGAAGCAGAAGAAGCTGCAGCAGCTCCAACACACTGTCCGCATTATTAAGGTGAGGAGGAACCACAGCCAGAGTAAAATATGGTGGATGTTTTAATGTTCCTCCATCTTGTGTGTTTATCTCCTAACAGGGTCGTGCTGATGCAGCAGTGCAGAACAATGAGAAGATCTTTACTGAGCTGATCAACTTCATGGTGAAGAAGCGTTCGGAGATGACGAGTCTGATCCGAGATCAGGAGAAAGCTGAACTGGGTCTAGCTGAACAACTTATTCAGCAACTGGAGCAGGAAATAACTGCACTTATGAGGAGAGTCGATGAGCTGGAGGAGCTTTCTCAATCACATGATCACATCCATTTCCTCCAGGTAATGATTCTATTAACAGACTGAAATGTAATACCTAGTATACCATAAATGGCTCAAATATGTGCTGAACATGGTATTAACCCCAAATATAAAAAAATAACTTTTCCAGGTAATGATGAACTAACCACTTATTAGTGGATAAATCTACAAACTTTAACAAACCAGCAAATAAAAACGTCAATGATTTACTAACTAAAATAAAATCATTTAGTTTGGTGTTTGTAATTGTGGGTCATTATTAATCTGGAGTGTAAAATACAGGATGATGTTCATGTAAATAATATGTGTTTAGTAAATAGTTTAGGGAATGTCTGTTGCACTGTTTCTCTCTGTAGAGTTTTTCGTCTCTATGTGTCTCTTCTGGATGTGAGGACTCATCCAGCATCACCGTCAATCAACATCTCTCATTTGATGAAGTGAACAAATCTCTCTCAGATCTGAAGAAGCAAATCGTGGAATTCTGTGAGGAAAAACTCAACAAAACCCGATTACATGGTGAGAAACATTAAACATTTTCTTTTCTTTTTTTTTTACAACAGTCTCAGTGAACAGAAATAAAATTATTTGGGGGTAAATAAAGTGTCTGAAGAGCCTCGTACAAGAACCTTCCTTAGTGAATGAACGATGGGATTGATGCTAATTGTGAATGACATGAACAAAGAAACAAAAGGATTCTTGGATCACTGTTCCATGTTCTTTGTACTTAACTGAAAATCTACAACATGCTTTTCGAGGTCTGTACAGAGCTTCTCATTTTAATGTTTATAGCTTATTCTTATAGCACTGTGTAAACTCTATTCTATCATGGACAATGTCAGTCATCCACTGTATACAGTGATTACTAAACAAAGGAGCATGTTCAGTGACAGGCTGCTGTCTCAGAGCTGCTCCACGGACAGGTTTAGAAAGTCATTCTTACCCAGAGCCATATATATATATATATATATATACAGTCATGTGAAAAAATTAGGACACCCTATGAAAGCCTGTATATTTTTTAACAAATATTTGGACATGTGGATATTTAATATCAATTTTAACAATACTGAGGGATCCAAGTAATATGACTAAACAATAAAAAATTAAGAAAGGCCTTTTTACAACTTTCTGTAAAATGTTATTTAAAAACAATGCAATTTCTGGTGAGGAATAAATTAGGACACCCCTACATATTGTCCCACTTAAAATAGTTAAGATCACACACAGGTGTATCACATCAGGTGCACATGATCAGAACATCGTTACCCAGCATTTTGAAAGAAGCTTGCCCTATTTAAACCTCAGAAAATTAGTTTGGTGTGTCCCTGACTGTTGAAGTGAGAGTGAGCACCATGGTGAGATCCAAAGAGCTGTCTGGGGCCCTCAGAAAAAAGATTGTGGCTGCTTATGAGTCTGGTAAGGGATTTAAAAAGATCTCAAAAGAATTTGAAATCAGCCATTCCACCATCCGGAAAATTGTTTACAAGTGGAGGACATTCAAAACAACTGCGACCATGCCCAGGTCTGGCCGTCCAAGCAAGTTCACCCCCAGAGCAGAGCGTAAGATGTTAAAAGAAGTCATGAAAAATCCTAAAATGTAATTACAGAACCTACAGCAGGCTCTTGCTACTGTCCAGGTGAAAGTGCATGACTCAACTATCAGAAAGAGACTACACAAGTTTAATTTTCATGGGAGGTGTGCAAGGAGGAAACCTTTGCTCTCTAAGAAGAACATTAAGGCCAGACTGAAGTTTGCCAGAGAGAACGCAGACAAAGACCATCACTTCTGCAATAATGTTCTTTGGACAGATGAGTCTAAAATTGAATTATTTGGACACCAGAACAGAAGACATGTTTGGCGTAAACCAAATACAGCATTCCAAGAAAAGAACCTCATACCAACTGTGAAGCATGGAGGTGGAAGCGTCATGGTTTGGGGATGCTTTGCTGCAGCAGGACCTGGCCAGCTCACCATCATAGAATCCACCATGAATTCTACTATGTATCAGAGGGTGCTTGAGGAACATGTGAAACCAACTGTAAAAAAATTAAAGCTGAAGCGGAACTGGACCCTGTAACATGACAATGACCCAAAACATACCAGTAAATCCACCAAGGACTGGCTGAAAACTAAGAAGTGGAGAGTCCTGGAATGGCCAAGTCAAAGTCCGGATCTTAATCCCATTGAGATGCTGTGGAGTGACTTAAAAAGGGCTGTACATGCAAGAAACCGCTCAAACATCTCACAGCTGAAAGAATTCTGCGATGTGTGTGTGTGTATGTATTTGCATATGTGTACATGAGTATATATGTGTATGTATATACAGTATATATGTGGCTATATTGGCCTCATTGTGCAATATCGTCACGTCACTTTACTATTTAATAATTTAATTACTATTCAATTTTTACACTAGCAATATACCTCATGCGTCATTACAGTTAAGCCAACACTTACCTGATGGAGAAGCTTCCATCATCAAGGAAACCTTCTTCTGACTGAAGATGGCTGAACATCACACTCAGCCTAACTGGAAGCACCAGGCCGCCTCTTATAGCTCCACCCTCTGTCCCAAATTATCCCAGTATTGAGCTGCTCTTACAGAAACTGGTTTTTTATCTTCATTTGGTCTCTGTGTGTCCACAGCTGCAACAGAACCACCAAAGAGCAGAGAAGATCATCTGCAATGTAGGTGTAAACACACACACATGAGACTTTTGACTACTCTCTCTCTCTCTCTCTCTCTCTCTCTCTATATATATATATATATATATCAAAATGTTAATAAACCTTAAACCTGAATATTTAAGAAAGTGAAAGTGAGGTTTTGGCTTTCTTAGGAAAATAGCTACGTGTGCATAATTATTGGGCAACTATTAGTGTGCAGAATTATTATGCAACTAAATAAAAAACAAAAAATTTCCCATCTCACTTGTTTATTTTTATCTGTTAAAGTGAGAATAATAAACAAACAACTTAAAATTAACAAATAAACATTTCTGACATTTAAAAAAAAAAAAAAGACCAATATAGCCACCCTTCTTTTTAATAACAGCCAAAAACCTTCCATTCATGGAGTCTGTCAGTTTCTTGATCTGTTGATGATCAAATTTTTGTGCAGCAGCAACCACAGCCTCCCAGACACTGTTCAGAGAGGTGTACTGTTTTCCTTCACTGTAAATCTCCTGTTTAAGAAGGACCCACAAGTTCTCAATAGGGTTTAGGTCAGGTGAGGAAGGGGGCCATGTCATTATTCTTTCATCTTTTAGGCCTTTACTGGCTAGCCACGCAGTGGAGTACTTTGATGCATGCGGTGGAGAATTATCCTGCATAAAAATTATGGTCTTCTTGAAAAATGCAGACATTTTCCTGTACCACTGCTTGAAGAAAGTGTCTTCTAAAAACTGGCAGTAGGTTTGGGAGTGGATTTTAAGTCCATCTTCAACCCAGAAAGGTCCAACTAGCTTATCTTTAATAATACCAGCCCATATCAGTACCCCACCTCCACCTTGCTGGCATCTGAGTAGAAGAGGAGCTCTGTGCCTGTTACTGATCCAGCCACGGGTCCATCCATCTGGTCCGTCAAGAGTCACTTTCATCTCATCAGTCCATAAAACCTTTGAAAAATCTGTCCTCAGATATTTCTTGGCCCAGTCTTGACGTTTTAACTTATTTGTCTTGATCAGTGGTGGTCTGGTTTCAGCCTTCCTTACCTTGGCCATGTCTCTGAGCACTGAACACCTTGTACTTCTGGGTACTCCAGGTAGGTTGCAGTTCTGGAATATGACAGCACTGGAGGATAATGGTTCCTGGTAGCTTCACGTTTGATTCTTCTCAAATCTTTAGCAGTTAATTTGCATCTTTTTTTCTTAACACGTTTCTTTTGACCCTGTTGACTATTTGCAACAAAACGTTTGATGGTTCTGTGATCACGCCCCAATGTCTTAGCAATTTCAATAGTGCTGCATCCCTCTGAAAGACATTTTACAATTTTTTACTTTTCAGAGTCACTTAAATCTCTTTTTTGGCCAATTTTATCTAAGAAAAAGAAGCTGCCTAATAATTATGCACACCTTAATATAGGGTGTTGATCTCCTTAGGCTCCACCCTCCTACATTACACAAATACACAATACCTGATGTGCTTAAATACAATAAGCATTCAAGTTTATACAGCTTGGAGTTGAAAAAGATGCATAAAAATTATGATATGGTGAAAATACTCACTTGCCTAATAATTCTGCACACAGTGTATATATATTAGGGCTGTCAAACGATTAAAATTTTTAATCGCGATTAATCTCAGAATTTCATGTAGTTACAGTTTTTCTCAGTCGATTTGGTACATTTCTCACATCATGATTTACATTGGCATCACAAGTGCATTTCTCAAAACAGTTAGTACAAACAGCAAAACTCAATGAAATACCTGCAAAAGCACGTACTTCGCTCAGAATTCTTTGTTTTTGCCTCAAAAGCAAATTTTTTGTGCAGGACTTGTATATGTCATTTCCAAGACGAATTGACGCTGTATTGGCCGCAAAAGGAGGTCCTACACCATACTAATAAATTATTGTGGTCTAAAACCAGGTGTTTCAGTTATTTTGTCCAACCCCTGTATATATATGTATATAGAGTAGTCAAAAGTCTCAGGACACTCTTTTATTTCAGAAACGAAAGGGAAAATGAAATATCTGAATACCCCAGCAAGTAATGGGTAAGGGGGCCTATCTTTTAGGCTATGTTTGGAACATGGCCGCCATCTTGAAAGCCGCCATATTGGATCAAGGGCAAGTTTTTCCAATGTGAAGGTGGTCATGTTGCATATCAGGGGAGACCAGAATTTTCTCAGAAATCGATTGCCCCAATCAGATCTGCAATATCTCTTGTGGTTCAAAAGTTATCAACACAGAAATGTGCAACAACAACCGGGAACGTTCCCTGTGATTTCATGCAATGTTTATGTCAGTGGTGAGGTCAACCGGCAGAACGTGAGGTACTGGAGTGACGAACACCCTCACTAGATGGCAGACATTAAAGTCGTAGGTGATGTGAAGGTTATGGTGTGGTGTGGAATATGGGGCACCCTTGTCATTGGACCCATTTTTATCGTCCAGACCCTAAATGCTCAGCGCTACCTGACAATGCTACAGGAAACAGTGTTCCCATCCATTCTGACCCAAGATGGCAGTTTTCCCTGTTATTTCTAACAGGATGGGGCTCCACCACACTACGGAGCAGGTGTTCATCAGTGGCTGGATATTCAATTCCCTGGTCCTGTGGAATGGCCGCCCAGATCACCCGACCTCACACCATTTGACTTTTATCTCTGGGGTCTCAAACAAATTGTGTATGCTGAGAAAGTCTTCACCACGGCATCGTGGAGGCTTGTGACAGCATTTCTCCAGAGTATCTTATGCAAGTTCATAACGATTGGATCCAGCTCCTTCAGCTCTGTGTTCAGCACCAGGGACGACACACTAAACACGTCAAATAGCCGTGCATCACAGGGAACGTTCCCGGTCGTTGTTGCAAATTTCTGTGTTGATAACTTTTGAACCACAAGAGATATTGCAGATCTGATTGGGGCAATCGATTTCTGAGAAAATTCTGGTCTCCCCTGATATGCTACATGACCACCTTCACATTGAAAAAACTTGCCCTTGATCCAATATGGCGGCTTTCAAGATGGCGGCTATGTTCTGGACATAGAGGGATAGGCCCCTCACCCGTTACTCCCTGGGGTATTCAGATATGTAATTTTCCCTTTCGTTTCTGAAATAAAAGTGTCCTGAGACTTTTGACTTACCTACACGCACACACATACACTGATACACACACCTACACACTCTCTCACACACACGTTTGTATCAGTGTGTGTTTAATCATGATCGGGATGTTTTTCTTTTCTGTTGCTTCATCACAATCAGTAGATTTTTCTCTTGATGGTTCATCTAGAGAAGCTTTAGGAGGATCTAAACACAGACAGAGATCTTCCTCTGATCTTCACTCTCTTCATTCTTTTAGATTTCTGTGAGCTCAGTCTGGATCCCAGTACAGCAAATCGTCTCCTCGTCCTGTCTGAGAGGAACAAAAAGGTGACAATCAGTAATACAGATCAGCGATACTCTGAGGGGAGTTTTGCTGGCAGGTGTCAGGTCCTGTGTAAGGAGGAAGTAAAAGGACGCTGTTACTGGGAGATGGAGTGGAGCGGTGGTGTGGAAATATTAGTCTCGTATAAAGAGATCAGCAGGAAAGGGCCGGGTAATAAATGTGTGTTTGGACACAACAGTCAGTCCTGGAGTCTGTATTGCTCTTCGTTTTCTTCCTTTACTTATTGTTTCTGTCACAACAACATTGAGACTAAACTTAAAGGTCCACCAGCCTCCAGAATAGGAGTGTATGTGGATCAGAGTGCAGGAACTCTGTCCTTCTACAGCATCTCTGATACAATGAGGCTCCTCCACACAGTCCAGACCACCTTCACTCAGCCCCTCTACGCTGGGATTGGGTTTGGGGTGGTGGCGTTTTATTGTGGATCATCTGTGAGGTTCTGTGATCCAAAATTGAATTAGGGTTGGGCGGTATGACGATATACCGCGGTATTTAAAAATGGTGACGGTATTTAAAAATGGTGACGGTATTTTTTAAATGTGAAGCGCCAAATTTCTGCTTCAGGTTTACCTTGAAAACTGAGACTTTAGGACATGCGCGCATCCACAGTGAGGGAGGGGTGGGAGGGGTAGGCGGTTGTAGCTCGCTGATTGGCTGTGGGGTGCTCCTTGGTGATAACACAGAGAGACGAGTAAAAAGCCACACTGGCTAGCGTTAGCTGTGAGCTAACAAGCAGAAACTGAATAACGGCTCGTCTTTTAATTTTTAAAAATCAAAATTTTTTATCAGTTCAAGCGGAAATGAACACAAGCGCGTGCATGCGCGGACATGTACTTATTTACTAAATATGTCTTCAGTGTTAATCGAGCACAAGGGTGGAGAAAAAGGAGCAAACAGTAATAATAACGTTACGCCCAATCCGCTGTTCTGACTCTTGTGTCTGCCATAGATTTTCCTGCCTATGTAAGAACTATTTTTTCCTAAATAAAAGCGCTATATTAAGAAAAAAGAATGTCTCACCTGTCGTGTAATGTGAATTATAAAATATATTGTCTGGCCCTTTAAGAATGTTAAGCGCACTGTAGGGTGTAGGGAGCGAGTGTGTAGGGAAGAGATCGGATTTGTACCGTTTCCGTGCTCGTGTTTTGCACTGAGCTTGTGTGACATTTAAAGTAGAGTTCTCGTTAACCACTCAAATGTTTGTACTTTGAATTATTTTAACATTATTTTACATCACCGTCATCGCAACAAACATTTACATTCATATTTTTTGTTACAGTATAGAACTTAATTCTGGATTACAGGCAGAACTAATCATACACGTTCATACACTTTTAAGAAATATCTGTAACTATAAAGTAAGCAGTTAACTTTTGAAATATACTGAAGTGTTTAGCCGCTATTATTCTGTTTTGTGTGGGCAGTGAGAGATTACAAAGCCAAAATGTTATGTGTTAATGTTTGTGTTAAAGTGTAATTGATACACGTGCATTTATTCTTATGTGTATTTATTATACAACCCCTGGCAAAAATGATGGAATCACCACTCTTGGACGATGTTCTTTCAATTGTTTAATTTTGTAGAAAAAAAAATAAAATCACAGACATGCCACAAAACTATCATTTCTCAAAATGTCAACCTTTTGACATTTAAGAAACAATAAAAAAGAAACAAATATAATAGTTGTGGTCAGTCACAATTGCTTTTTTTTAGATCAAGTAGAGGAAAAAAATATGGAATCACTCAAATCTGAGGAAAAAATTATGGAATCACTCTGTAATTTGCAGTTTAAAAACAAAACATCTGCAGCAGATTAGATTTGCTAATTATTCTTCAGTTTAAAAAGAGTGCTTACACCTCGGAGAGCTGTTGCACAAAGCAGATTGTCATGAATCATGGTTCCAACACAAGATATGTCAGTTGAAACAAATGAGAAGATTATAAAACTCCTTCAAGAAGATAAATCATCAGGGAATGTCGCAAAAGATGTTGGTTGTTCCCAGTAAGCTGTGTTTAAAATCTGGACCAAGTACAAACAAAATGGGAAGATTGTAAAAGGGAAGCATACTGGTAGACCAAGGAAGACATCAAAGCATCAAGATAGAAAACTTAAAGCAATATGTCTTGAAAACAGAAAATGCACAACAAAGCAAATGAGAAACAAGTGGCCGGAAAGTGGAGTCCATGTCTGTGACTGAACTGTAAGAAATCACCTAAAAGAAATGGGATTTACATACAGAAAAGCCAAACAAAAGCCGTCATTAACACCTAAAAAGAAAAGAACAAGGTTAAAGTAGGCTAAAGAAAAGCAATCGTGGACTGTGGGTGACTGGATAAAAGTGATCTTCAGTGATGAATCGCGAATCTGCATTGGGCAAGGTGATGATGCTGGAACTTTTGTTTGGTGTCTGTCCAATGAAATTTATGAAGATAACGCCTAAAGAAAACATGTTAATTTCCACAGTTGTTGATGATATGGGCCTGCATGTCGGGTAAAGGCACAGGGGAGATGGTCTTCAATAAATGCCAAAGTCCACATTGAAATTTTGGACGCTTTTCTTATTCCATCAGTTGAAAGGATGTTTGGTGATGATGACGACTTCATTTTTCAAGATGATAATGCATCTTGCCATAGGGCAAAGGACGTGAAAACTTTCATTCCAGAAAACATATAATGTCAATGGCATGGCCTGCAAATAGTCCGGATCTCAATCCATTTGAAAATCTCTGGTGGAAATGGAAGAAAATGGTCAATGACGAGGCTCCAACATGCAAAGCTGATCTGGCAACAGCAATAAGAGACAGTTGGAGGCAGATTGATGAAGAATACTGTTTGTCATTAGTTAACTCCATGCCTCAGAGAGTTTAAACCATTATAAAAGCCAGAGGTGGTGCAACAAAGTAATAATGGTGCAGTGTTTTCTAATGATTCCATCATTTTTTTCCTCAGATTTGAGTGATTCCATATTTTTTTCCTCTACTTGATCTAAAAAAAAGCAATTGTGACTGACCACAACTATTATATTTGTTTCTTTTTTATTGTTTCTTAAATGTCAAAAGGTTGACATTTTGAGAAATGATAGTTTTGTGGCATGTCTGTGATTTATTTTTTTCTACAAAATTAAACAATTGAAAGAACATCCTCCAAGAGTGGTGATTCCATCATTTTTGCCAGGGGTTGTAGATCAGATAAGATAAGCAATGTTTGACGTTCAGATTGTGTCACTGTAGAACCTTATAGATCACAGACGCATTTTATTAAATATAAATAAATAAAACCAGCAACTTAACGTCTCAACTGTGAAAAATTCTTTATTTAAATAAAAATCACCAGAAGCACCAACACTCGGCTAATTCAGTTTCTAGTTTGTTTTCTCATGTTTGTGCAAAACGATGCCGATAAAAACTCTTCAGCTAATAAAAATCCTCACATTTCTACACAATTCAAGAAAAAGAAAAAAAGAGAAATAAAAATCGCAGCATGAACAACTTCAGAAATAAAAAAGATCGAGCGAAACGTCCGAGACGCTCAAAAGGTCACAAAATGTTTGAGTAAAAAAAACTCGCTTTGGTTTGTAAACAAGTTCATCAGAAATCGTCCTCGTCACCCAAAATATCCTCATCATCGTTCATCCCATCATCACCAGACGGGTGTAGGTACGTACCCATAATCACCCATCCAACAGAATCACGATACTCAGCACCATCACACCGCTACTCCTGATAATTAGAGCGCTCGCTCGCTAAGCTCCACGTCTGAGATCCTCCACCACAGATCCAGTTTAATAATCTGATCAGAATGTAAACAGTAAAACATCGTAGAGAATTCAGTCCCGACTCATCACCATTCATCTGTAATCTGATCATCAGAACGATCCTGTAGCAGGCTCGCTAACATACACAAACAAGCTGCTCTGATACTAGCCAGAGACGCCGGAGTATCGGCAGATCTAAGAGCCCGTTAGCTTGTGTTAGCTTCATTACAAACATACTCCTGCAGCCGGGATGTAAACATGAGTGCAGCAGTGAGTGAGCATGTGTGTGTTAGAATGTATACGATGATGCAATCACACGTTTGTGTCGCGGCTCTTAGCCTCCATACACCAGGGGGGGACATGCGTCAGAGAAAGAGACGCGCCGCTCTGGTCCCTTAAACGCCGCTGTCCCTTCCAGCCTTCAGGCTCCTGGTGGCTCAGCAGTGATTGGACTGGACTACGGAGCGGGAGGTGATATGTTCAAAACCCAGCACCACCACGCCGGTGCTGTAGGACCCTGGAGCAGGACGCTGAGGCTTCAGTCGCTCGGACTGAATCTTCTTCTTTACAGTCGATATGAAGAGCGTAGCACAAACATCGGTGCTGCATAACCAAACTAGAACCATTAATGATGCGCTGGTGATTATTACTATAGCCCACACCCACCAGTGACACGCCCACTTTTACAGACAGCAGCGGGAGCAGCGGTATTCAGCAGCACTCTGATGTCAGTAATGTAAAATATCGTGATGTATAAACGATTATCAGAACGTCCTCAGTCTGCACCAGCAGTTACAGTAAACACATCGTTCACAATCCAGTTTTAGCACCTGTGCTAACACACGCTAACTAGCACTAACGATCACGCTAAAGTGCGTGTGGTACCAGGTCAGAGATGAGCGATACGACAACAATAATATTAATATAATTATTATTATTAGTATAAATATCGCAGCAGTATCAGCGGAGCAGTGACGAGCTGTACAGAACGATTCTGACCAATCACGGAGAGTCTGTTTCTATAAATAGTAACACTGTATAGCAACAAGCAGCTGATTGGTTGTTTCTAAACGCACCAGTTTCTCAAGAAAATCAAACATTTTAATCTAAATATTTTAAATATCTGTTAGAAATATAAACCTGCTTCAAACGGGGGCGGAGCTTATATTTAAATCTGATCAGCCAATCACAAACCTGCTCACATGACATCACTCTCCCTCAGTGCTGCTGCTGCTGCTAATACGCTAAACGTAACATTACTGTTAGCGTGACTTAAAGCTAGCTGACTAGCCAACATGGCCGCTGGTTCAAAACACTAAAATCATTCGCTAATTAAGGAAGCTGCAATTCTAGCTAATTTTAGACCTCGTAACAATGTGAGCGGTGCTGCTTTTCAGTAGCTAGCTCGTGTGATGTTGGGTCATTAAAATAAATATCGTATCAGTATTTTATACCAAGCTAGCACACGACTGTTCCTTCCTTAGCTTGTTCCTCAGAACTTAGCATATTAGCAATTAGCCACTGATGAAGTAACCTCAACGTTAGCTCATTTAAAAATAACACTTAGCTAGTGAAGCTTAGCGCAGGGCTACTTGGGCTAAAGTTCCTTAACTTAAAATAAAAATAAAAATATGTTTTTGTTAGCATTAGACACGTAGCTTAATGAACACTTATAATTCTGGAACGTTTCGGCTACTTCAGTATAACAGCAGCAGGTTTGCAGGTCAAGTTATCGCTAGCTTGTTCAACAAGCCGGTTAACAAGCTAAAAACACTGCTGCTTGACTAGCATGCTAGCTTCACTATTAAGCTACGCTATTAAAAGCTGTGTTTTATGTGGAATTTTTTGTCATAAGAAGGAAGTTTGTGAATCGCTGATCAGATTTAGCATTAGCACCAGGCTAGTTGAACCATTAGCACCTGAAAACATCGTCCAGCACGGCGATGTGATTTTTGTGGTATCGCTCATCCCACACGAGTCAGAAACGTGGAGACAGACGGAACGATTCATCAGAAACTAAAGAGAAGGAACATCGGTAAAAGCTGCGGCGTCGCCGTCACGCACCATCAAATAAATATATTAAAATCTTTCCAGCCAAAAGCAGCCGCAAGAGATCCGATCCAGCGCCGCGGTCCGGCCATGAGAAACGTCTGGTGTTCCACAGTTCCACTGTCCGGGCGCGGTCCGTCTGCGCTCTGATTGGCTGGGCGTGGTCAGGCACGGTCCGTCAGCGCTCCGGCGGCGTGGGGAGGTGAGGCGAGTCGGCGCAGGCGAGCCACTGCCCGGTCGATGGTGGACGTGCTGACCAGGCCGAAGTCGTGCATGCTGACCAGATGCAGCAGGAAGTTCCTGCACAGGTTCCTCTCCATGATGATGGACCCACAGCTCTCCACAAACTGCAGACAGGCCGCAGGGATCTGATTATCCGCGATAAAGCTAACGGAGCACAGAGAGACACACAGGGGGATTAGAACCTCTCACGGTCCGGGGTATTAATATTTAACATGAGAGAGCGATCTGGAACACAGTCATCACCTGAGCAGAAAGTGCATTTGGAACACAGCCCAGCCTTTTACAGTTCACTATCTAGCCAAAAGTATGTGGACACCCCTTTAATTACAGAGTTCAGATCCCTGTGAGTGTGTGTGTGTGTGTGTGTGTGTGTGAGGGTGGAATACACACCCGTGCTTCATCACGTGAAGGTTCCAGAGTTTCATCACCTCCTTCTCTCCTTCATTCACGTCTGTAAACTCATCAATTTGCTGCAGTGAAACAAACCAAAACCCACAAACACCATTAAATACCATCATATATGATTATATACCATTATATACCATTGTATAACATTAAATACAATTATATACCATTAAATGTCGTTATATATAATTATATACCATTATATACATCAAATACATCATTAAACACCATTATATACCATTAAATATTGTTATATATTATATACCATAGTATAGCATTAAATATAATTACATACTGTTACAATTATACACAAGTATATAATGTTAAATACAATTATATATGATAATATACAGTTATATACGAATACAGTTATATATCGTATATAATTCTACATAACTACACACAATTACATACCACAATTCTGTTAATGTATGTAAGGTCTAAATTGAATGTTGAATCTAACCCACACTCACCATGACGGTTTTCTCGCGGAGCCACTCGGGGTCCTTCTCGTCCTCGCTGTCCTCGGCCATCTCGTGTGGGCGCAGCGGCACGCAGCTGTCGCTGTGGAAGTACAGGCGGTTGTGGCCGCTCACCAGCGGACGTCCCTGCTCCAGAGGAACCTCGTCACACTCCAGGAACTCCGAGAGACTCGGCTTGGTGCGCTCGGGCCTGAGATTCGGAGATACGCCGTCAGAATAACGTCTACGCTAACGTCTCTAACTCCAACGTTAAACCTCTTGTGGTTTCATGCCAGCTACTCAGTCCACCGCTCAGCCGGCGCAGGCGGGCGGGACTCACCTGCAGACGAGGACGTGGGTGACGCTGGTACGCTTGACGGGGCCGTTGCGGCTGAAGGCGAAGCCGGGCTGGCAGTGCAGGTCGTGAGGGTTCCCCACGTACGATCCGTCGTAGCACTCGTTCACCGACACGTCGATCCGCGCTCCTTTAGGGTGGGGCTGAACGACAACATAACCTTATATATTATATATATTTATTATATATTATTTACACCAAAATTACATATATTACTGAAAGTAAAGAGAGGGTCTCTGATCAGCCAGCAGCTGCGACAGTTCTGAGGAGGTAAGAGGTTATGAACTCTTAAGAACTCTGCTGCAGTTATGCCCTCTGCTGGCTGATCGATGCGTGACTCTCTGTGCAAAATATCCTTGAGGAATCGGATATGACTAAATCCTCACCACGTAGTTGAAGATGAAGCGGCTGTGAGAGAGTTTGAGGTGTTTCAGGAGGCTGTAGAGTTTTCGGCAGTTGAGCGTACACCAGGGACAGTGCAGGTCGTCCCGCGCCTCCGTCTGCTGCCGGGTGTTGTTGTTGTACAGGAACTACCGGGGGACAAAGACAACAGGCTGAGACGTAGCCAATGAAAATCTCTTCTGAGGGTTTGAGTGTGTTTATCTCCGGCCTGTCATGGCAGTTAAATGAAAGTTGGTGGCTAGCTCAAACCGTCGACCCGTCAGTAGCATAGCGAGCGTGTTACCTGATAATAAACCCGTAGCTTCTGCCGGGGCTCGACATGGAGCTGCTCCTTCCTCACCACTGGATCAGAGCTCAGAGGGTCTTTAACAGCTGGAAAACAGAACACCAGCGCATTATTACAAACACAGAGCGGAACAGCCAATCACAAACGGCCTCACAAGGACCTCATTTAGAGTTGGGACAAGAAGTCAAACACTGAAACGCTCTCTAATTACTCAGCCATGCAGTTATAACACATGCAGAAGGTGGCTTGGTGGTGAATACGCTGCTCCAAAATGTGCCGATACCCCTCACCCATGCCCTCCAGATCATCCGTCACTACTGCAGGCGCCTCTACCAGCTGTACAGCGACACAAGCACAGATAAACATGCCTGCATGGGCACCAGACCAGGTCGACAGCGACGCCCAGGATTGGAACCGGACATCTCGAGGTCTTAGCAGTATCGAGTTAGCGTGTTAGCCAGCTGATACGCAGCTATCGGTCCAGCCCAGACGAGTGGACGCCGTTTCTGGACGTTGTTGATGTATGGCTTGTGCCGAGTATTAACTCATGCAGATGATGCAGTGAGCAGCGATGTTCAAACACTGTTCAAAAACTAAATTTCATTGTACACAAGTATAATGACAATAAAGGTTCTTCTTCTTCTTCACTGTCCCAACTATTTTTAAATGTTAATAAAGTTCAATAAAACATGAAACGTTTTTGTCTTTGTGCTGCGTTTGTTTACAAACAGATCAAAGCGAATTAACAAACAACTGTTCTCTGTTTTTACTCACATTTTACACCCCGTCCCAACTCTTTTTGGAACTGAGGCTGGTTACTTTTTGGCGCTCTCACATAAACCAGATCTAAATCTCTCCCCATCTTCTTTCCCCCCCGACTCTAAACATTAACGTCACACCTACATTAACGTCTTCAGTTTCTGGATAAACGCGGCGGCTCCAGAGAAACGAAAACTAGACGCAGAACACAGAAAAGTTCAGAAGTGCTGAGTTCAGAGGGAAGTGGGTATGTTTAATTTAAAGGGGTATAATAATCTTGAGGTTAGGATTATAAACTGGTGAGTGAAATCACGACACATTAATCACGATCATTAATCGATCAGATAAACAGGAAGTGGAATTGTTAGTAATCAGGAGCTCTGTTCTGGTTTTATTTCGTTTATTATTAAAGACTCTGTGGCCCCGCGGTTGTGGCCCCGCGGTTGTGGCCCTGTGGTTGTGGCCCTGTGGTTGTGGCCCCGTGGTTGTAATTTTTTACTCCGTCTGACCCCTATCGAGAAAAGTCTGGACCCCTGATCTGAATAAACAGACAGTAATAGCCGAGTGTGTGGCGGTGAGCACGACGTACCTACTGCATGTGCAGGTTTCTGACAGTTGTTCCTCTGGTTCTCGCTGCCGCTCGGCTGGGCGTTGCGTGTGGCGAGGGGGCGTGTCACCGGGGGCGTGGCGATGTCGCCCGTGTCGCCCGTCCAGCAGAGCGTGAACTGCAGGGTCGGTCCGTGTGAAAAAGTGTCGAACGGAGGAACCCACTGGGGGGGGGGGGGGGAGCAAAAAGATCCTCGTCAGTACACTCAAAGAGGAATAGATGTAAACAAACAAACTGCTCCAGCAGTTAAAGGGGCGTGGCTACATGAAAATAAAGTAACCGCTTCCCATTTTCATTTGTTTATGGTTTTTCACACACACCTTCCCATCCAGAATGGTTTCCCACGTGGCTCGTTTTTTGCCGATGGGGCACTCCTCCATCTCCTGCATGGACACTTCATACTCTCCATCCAGCAGCTGCAGACGTCTGTACACACACACACACACACACCGTTACACACTGAAGTCGTGGATCAATATTACACAAACGCTGTAGATGCTCACACACCTGTTCTTATCAAGCACCGTCATCTGAGCCACAAACGTCGTCTCGCCGTCACCGCGGTGAGAGGAATACCGCTTCTTCTTACCCGACATCATCGTCTCCTCACCAACATCTGCACACAACAAACATTCAGTGTACAGTGTGTGTGTGACGGAGTCTATAGTGTGTGTGACAAAGTGTGTGTGGGGGAGTGTGTACTGTGTGTGTACAGTGTGTGTGTGTGTACAGTGTGTGTGTGACGGAGTCTATAGTGTGTGTGACAAAGTGTGTGTGGGGGAGTGTGTACTGTGTGTGTACAGTGTGTGTGTGTACAGTGTGTGTGTACAGTGTGTGTGTGTACAGTGTGTGTGTGTACAGTGTGTGTGTGTGTGTACAGTGTGTGTGTGTGTGTGTTGCAGCGTACTGGTATCCCGGGTTTCTCGCCCTGCAGCACACGTCACCCTGAAGAGCAGCGAGTACGACTTCACCATGTGACTGTTACTGGCCTCAAACTCCTGACTGGGCACCATGATGGAGGGCCACGCCCCGCTCTTCCCCCGGGGGTTCAGGGGAACCGGCTTCTTCCCTGTGGGGACCTGCTTTATAGGACAGCTCACGTCCTGGAGGCATCGAGAGAGAGAGCGAGGGAGAGAGAGAGAGAGAGAGAGAGAGAGAGAGAGAGAGAGAGAGAGAGAGAATGTGCTGAATGAACACAGTGAAATATTTTTGGGTGAGGAACTGTGGGGAGTTCTTACCTTTCTCTTTTTATGACACACTTTGATGAGCAGAACCTCCAGCATCACTGAGCTCTCCTCATTCTCACAGTTCTGTGTTTTATCTGAAAACACCAACAACAACCACATCACTCACTCACTCACTCACTCACTCACTCACTCACTCACTCACTCTCTCACTCTCTCACTCTCTCACTCACTCACTCACTCACTCACTCACTCAGCAGGTCGTTCATGTCAGGTGAGATGGTGACGGTGTGTGTGTGATGTGCTGGAGATGGAAACACGTACCGATTTTGTGGAAGAAGCCGGTGAAGGTGAGCTGCAGGTGTGAAGCTAAACTGAAACATAACGAAGAGCACAAAGATCAGAACCTCAGACCTTCATCACTAACCAGGTCCACCTCCAGAACGTGGTAGAAGCTCCTCTCACCTGTGAGACTCCTGCTCCTGTTTGGTCCTCTCCACTCTGAAGCGCAGATCATCCACGCTGAACTGTTTCCTGAGGAGAAGAACCCAAGATAGTGAGGTTCCATCCACTGCTCACCACCACCTCATAAACCAGTAATGTTTATACTCCAGTAACCACACACCAGGAGAACCTTCATACTCATAAAGATACTGACATACCGACACGCCGACCGCCTTCGTGCCAACACGCCGACCAGTTTTGACATTATTGACATTGTATTGGAAAGCTGACCCCTCTTACCTCTTGCTGTTGGTTCTGGAGTTACGGTGTGACATGTACGTGAGGGTCCGGTGCAGAAAGATGGGCTGGAACATAAACAGAGACAGAAATGAGAAAAGTTTAGATGTTTCCTCAGCTTGTTGTTACAGAGCAGAACTTCTCTGCAGGTCAGTATCACTAACGATGATCCACTCACCGCCATCAGGTTCCTCGTACGGAGAAATCTGTAAATCTGTGTCGGCTCTGAAAAAACAACACAGACCGCGGTGACTGACACCTCAAATCCATCATGTTTACTGTTTACCAGGCATCTGAGCTGCTAGCTAAGGTTTACTAGCCACGCCGGTGTAAATAAGTCGTCTCTTCTTTACCCTGCCTTGCTTTAAATGACTTCTGATGAAGTTTGTACACCCCGTCCACATACTTTTGTCCACACAGTGTATTTATGTTTGTTTGTTTATCAGGATTATAACGTGATGTTTTACACTGTGGTTCATCATGACAGGACGGGTCGTTACTGCTCACACAAGATTCATCAGTTCAGGTTTAATATCAAACACACTCATGAACTATTTAGTGTCTCCAGTTCACCTCACTTACACGCCTCTGTACTGTGGGAGGAAACCGGAGCTCCCACCCGAACACGGGGAGAACATGCAAACTCCACACAGAAAGGACCCGGACCACTCCAACTGGGGATCGAACCCAGGACCTTCTTGCTGTGAGGTGACAGTGCTACCCACCGAGCCACCGGCACGGCCTGACAGTGTATTTAATGTTTCTGACTGTGTAAAGCACTGAGAAAACTTAATGTAAAGACTTAAGAGTTTAACAGATGATAAAGAAAAGTTTGTGCCCCCCCCCCCCCCAGTTAATTTCAGTTTTGTTGATTTTATTTAATAATAAACCTGAATAAATGAAATTATTCTCACAGATAATAAAAATCTCAACAATTTAATACATTAATCTTTATTTACTGAACTGAGTTGTAATGTTTAAACGCATGATGAGATAAGTCCAAAAGTTTATCAAACATTTAAAAGTTTCCCAAAGAGTTTAATTCAGAAAACAACCATAAATCCGAGTTCTTTTAGACGAACAGAACTTCAGGGGTGTGTAAACTTTTGCATGATGTTCTGAGCACTAATGTTAATGTTATTAAATCAGGTTTTGGGTGTTGAGGTGTTAACAGGAAATGTTTTAGATCAGATCAGTGAGAAACACGAGGAAGTTCTGAGCTAATAAAGTGAATCAGAATCAGAATCAGAATCAGTATAAATGTGTGTGTGTGTGTGTGTGTGTGTGTGTGTGTGATGTTCAGGTACTTTATGTAACTCTGTGTGTGTGTAAGTAGGAACTAGTTTAGCATGTAGCTTGGTAGCTCGAGCACGGTGAAGGAAGCCGAGTTTACTCACTCTCGAAGGCCTGGAGGAAGAGCTCATGGTCGGCCTGGAGCTGCTCCATTTTGGGCTTCTTAGCCGCCGACACGGCCGCGTTCCCCGCCGGTACCTGGGTGTGAGCTTTAGCGGGTCGGTACGGATCCGAACCGGACTTGCGTGGAGCCATAACGAACCAAAACACCGCGAGAGAAAGTGAGAGAGAGTCGAACAAGAGCCGCCGAACAAAAGAGCGCTCACAGCACCGCGCTTCCGCTCGCTCCCGGAGCCCCGCGCGCCCGTCTCCATAGCAGCGCCGCGCGCTCCTGTTAACCAAGTGCAACCGGTTCACCTGTAACTGATACAATGTAACACTGTAACTGATACAATGTTACACAGTGATACAATGTTTCACCGTTTCACCTGTAACTGATACAATGTTACACCTGTAACTGATACAATGTTTCACCTGTAACTGATACAATGTTACACAGTGATACAATGTTTCACCGTTTCACCTGTAACTGATACAATGTTACACCTGTAACTGATACAATGTTACACTGTAACTGATACAATGTTACACAGTGATACAATGTTTCACCGTTTCACCTGTAACTGATACAATGTTACACCTGTAACTGATACAATGTTACACCTGTAACTGATACAATGTTACACTGTAACTGATACAATGTTTTACCTGTAACTGATACAATGTTACACAGTGATACAATGTTTCACCGTTTCACCTGTAACTGATACAATGTTACACAGTGATACAATGTTTCACCGTTTCACCTGTAACTGATACAATGTTACACCTGTAACTGATACAATGTTACACCTGTAACTGATACAATGTTACACTGTAACTGATACAATGTTTTACCTGTAACTGATACAATGTTACACAGTGATACAATGTTTCACCGTTTCACCTGTAACTGATACAATGTTACACCTGTAACTGATACAATGTTACACCTGTAACTGATACAATGTTTCACCTGTAACTGATACAATGTTACACTGTAACTGATACAATGTTACACCTGTAACTGATACAATGTTACACCTGTAACTGATACAATGTTACACTGTAACTGATACAATGTTACACTGTAACTGATACAATGTTTTACCTGTAACTGATACAATGTTACACAGTGATACAATGTTTCACCGTTTCACCTGTAACTGATACAATGTTACACTGTAACTGATACAATGTTACACCTGTAACTGATACAATGTTACACCTGTAACTGATACAATGTTACACCTGTAACTGATACAATGTTTCACCTGTAACTGATACAATGTTACACTGTAACTGATACAATGTTACACCTGTAACTGATACAATGTTTCACCTGTAACTGATACAATGTTACACCTGTAACTGATACAATGTTTCACCTGTAACTGATACAATGTTTTACCTGTAACTGATACAATGTTACACAGTGATACAATGTTTCACCGTTTCACCTGTAACTGATACAATGTTACACCTGTAACTGATACAATGTTACACTGTAACTGATACAATGTTACACCTGTAACTGATACAATGTTACACAGTGGAACCGGTTCACCTGTAACTGGTTCCCAGTTAGAAGCAGCTCACCGTTTCATGCTCAGTGTTTAGCAGAATGATTGTGATGTTCTGCTAACAATGTCATGTTTAATAACACACCTACCTGTAAGAAATGTGATGAGGACGATCAGAAGGTCGCTGGGTTAAGCCCCACCCCCGCCTGGCTGCCATGGTTGAGTCCCTGAGCGAGGCCCTTAACCCTATTTGTTTATTTATCTATAGTCACAATTGCTAATTGCTAAAAACCATAAATGTAAAAATGAAATGAGAAATACTGTTTCATTCTGTTCTGTTTCACAATGTGACCACCTGAACTTACTCAACATCTCAAAATCCTAAACAAGTTCAGCTATAACAGTCTCCACTCCTCTTTGGCTCACTGCCACCTAAAGGAGAAAACAGGCAGCAGAATGGACCTCCATACCGGTCCAGGAACAAACCACGGTTCCACCCAGACAGTAACACAGTGGTTTTATTATCGTAAACATGACAAAGTTTAGGAAATTGTTATTTAATTAAAGTACAAAACTAGTGTTGTCATCCCGTTTATCATCCTGAACCATTTTCACGATTCTTTAGAGTCCTCTTGGATCCCTAAAATTCACCCCTTCACATTATCCCTGGGTTAAATCACGTACATGCTAAATATTCACCAGCTCCACGTGTGGTGATACAGGTAAAGGTGGCACCAGGGATTTTAGTTTCAAACATTGTTAATAGCAGCTGATAGTAAATATTCTGCACCCCACAGGTGGATCAGAAATAATCAGGACAGAACAGAAAGCACCACCAGTCACATGGCAGGTTAGAAATCTGTGACACCAGTGAACAGCTGACTGCACATTTAATGTGTCCATCTATCAGAAACATCTCCTGATGGGTTCCAGCACCATCCCGGCGCATCAGTGCTTCTTAAAAACGATGTAGGAGATGAGCACGGCGAGGCTGGCTGTGAGGAACACTATGAGGAACTGGTGGATGGTCAGGACGTTCTCCAAGGTATGGATCCTCTCCTCCATGGCGCTGGTGTGGAAGTAATCGTACACCCAGGCCCCGATTCCCCACACCATCCACACCACGTCCACGATCACCTTCATCCTACAGCCTCCCTGCAGCTCACACACATGAACACTGGTCCTGCTACTGGAGCTCCAGACTAGCAGCTGAAGAGGGCATCGATTACAGCCCACATCCAGGAGGGGGCGCTCAGGTACCAGGCCAGATCAGAGCTGAGATCTTCTCTATTAAAGCTTTAATGATCTGCTGAGGAGAATCACAGATCAACTATTAATATAAATATATAAACCATCACTGCATATACACTGCCAGCCTTAAAATCAGAGACTGGCACTGGCACTGGCACATACTGGCACCGACGGGAGAAGAGTGCCAACCACTGTTTAAGCAAGTACAACAGACATAAAAATACATAAACTGTGAGTGAAATGTGAATCATTAAATAAAACGTCTCACCTAAACAACCGCAAAACAACCGCTGCTGTAACAACACTGCCGGTTTAGCAACGCGCATGCGCAGTGTGGCACCCAGCCCGGCTGTGTCTCAAATCCATCCTAAACCCTCCCCCTAATCCCTTCGCTCCAAAATAGCAACAAAACAGCCTGGATATACCGGTAAACCGTATACACGTGACGCTTGCGCAGTGCAAACTACTGCTTGTTTTAATAGTAAACAATAATCAAGCGTAGATTGAGTTCTGACCCCTGGTCCGAGTCCAAGTGGGCGCATTCTTTCTACAGAGAACAAACGTCTGCACATTTTACTGCACAGTTACTGTTTATTTCAAAAGTCAACACAAGTGAAACCACGTTTGGTCAGTTATGTCTGTGTGGACTCCTGACCAGCCAAGATTCGAATCCTGGCGCTCGGCTGTAGTGGGCTGGTGGTCAGGGTCCCGGGTTTGTTTCTACCCCACTACAGGTGAATGAGTGAGAGATTCCATTACACCAACCCACCAGTGTTCGGTTCGAATCCCAGAGGCCGACCCTGACCAGGATAAAAATAAACGTGTGACCAGGCACAGATCCTGGTTGTGTTCCAAATTCAGCCATAAGCACTTTACTTGTACCCTCAGCCTCCCA
The DNA here is from genome assembly GCF_030014385.1 of Trichomycterus rosablanca. Lineage (NCBI taxonomy): Eukaryota > Metazoa > Chordata > Actinopteri > Siluriformes > Trichomycteridae > Trichomycterus > Trichomycterus rosablanca. The sequence goes on along the minus strand of NC_086009.1, from coordinate 281,776 downwards.
CTGAATCACTTTTGTTCGGATTAAAGTGAAATTCACGTTTAAAACCAGAATAAAACCGAACAATCGGATCATTTTACTTCTTAAACACAGAATCATCTTTATATTACTCATAAATATAAAGGAAGATAAAACATTTAGGTTTTGTTCATGTTGGGATTTTGAGCAACTGAACCGGCGAGGCGCGGTGGCCAAGTGGTAAGGCGTCGGTCTCGTAAACCGAAGATCGCGGGTTCGAACCCCGTCCGTGCCTTTTACCGAACCAGAGGAACAGAACCGACCTCAGGACTGAGCGATTATTCACCGTTATCTCTTACGATCAGAGAAGATCATTACTGTTAAAACCTGCGGGAAATGAAACAGAGAGTCACAGAAAGTCAGGGGCTCGAGTCTCAGGAATCAGTGCAGACACTAAAACCCAGCGTTTCTGCGTGGTGCCGGACCCACTGCGTTCTTGATCAAGGTGAAGTGGTTATTAAGAATGAATGATGAATGAATTATGAGCGAATACATTCAGACTTGTGATTTTACTAAGTGAATTATTTTAATGATTCTTTGTGATTCGTTCTTCTTCATGATTCGACTCATATTGAAAGAGTCGTTTAGAAAAGACTCGTTGGAGTCACTTGGCTCCTCCTCGCTGCTCTGATGAAGCGCGTTCGAATCTCCAGCGACTCGTTTTATGTTTGATCTGTCGGAAGTGATCTGTTCTTTGATCTCCCTTTGATCTGGCGCACGGTAAACGGGTTCCTGATCAGATCTCCCAGTTTGAGCGGGTGGTTGAAGCCCCGATCCGACTGATCCATGTGGACCAGACCAGAGGAGATGGGAATCCTGCACAAGTAGGACTAGATCCGATCTGATCTGCATCAGAATTAATTCATAAAATATTAGAATTAATTCTCTCCTCTTTATTATTGAGTTTTATTTACGAAAGAACAGAGGAGCTAAACACGGTAACCAAACCGAACCTGTAATGTCCGAGCAGTCAGCAACATCAACAGGAACAATCTGATCTGCAGCCAGTTAGACTAATCAAATAAATCATAATCAATATTATAATATTATAATAATCAAATAAATAATGAGTGTTTACAGGTCAAGAGAGCTTCAAAAGTCCCACAGCAGTTCTGATTCATGCCAGATTCATTTAATTAGATTTTTATTTACACAAGATCCTTCACATCTTTAAATAATAATAATAATAATAATAATAATAATAATAATAATAAAGAATCAGATCAGGTGACTGTGTGCCGAGCAGTTGATCATACAAAAACGTCGAGCTGTGCTAACATGAACATTTTCCTTCCTATTTGCCCTAATTTAGATATACTCCATTCCCCAGTGCACTCTGGTGACCTCTACCTGCCACATGAAACAGGCACAGGCGGGGACACGCCCTTTCTGACACGTTACGTCTCAACCCGCCAGCAGGGGTCACTGTCACGGCTGCAAAGTAGTATTATTTATTCCACAGTGCTATCGACAGCATGTTGGCGTTAACATAAGTTTCATTACATGATTATCCTACACTATCCTGCGTGCTGATGCATTCTGGGTACAAACTCTGCACTTTTCTATCAGCAGTGCACACACATTAAAACGTGACGTTATTGATCAGGAGATTTACAGACTGATGAGTGAAGTTTATAATATTGCAGTAATTCTGACGCTAACGCGGTGACGACGCTCCTAATAACGTATCTGAAAAGCGTATAAAAGCGCACGTCCGCTTCCTCTTCAGCTAGAACGCGTCTAACACGTAAATACGATTTA
>NC_086009.1:252500-275000 GCF_030014385.1 Trichomycterus rosablanca | reverse complement strand
TCAATTCAGCATCTTATACTGGAACTTCCAGCATGATGAAGCACCATTACACCATCACCATGACAACCAGTTCAGTTAATTCAGCGTCCTCCCCAGTCACCAGATCTGAAGGTTCTAACCGGTGTTAGTACGGTGTTCCTAATAAACTGGCCACCTGCTGCGTGGTGAGATGTGAGGGCGTGTGGTGCAGTGACCCAGATTTTCTGGATTCAGGAGGAACGCCGGTGCGGCGCTGCAGCCTCGGTTAGAGATGAGGAGCTGAACATGGTTTAGATCTCACACCCACCTGATCCAGTTTCTCAGTCTGAGACTTCAGTCTGCAAACGTTCACCTTCATCTCAGAGTTCTTCTCCTCCAGGAGCTGCAGCCTGAGGAGAGGTCATCCAAAATACACATGAACCCCAGTGTAACCAGCATCAAAGTCATGTTACACCAGCACTCATCCTGTCACTGCTGGGCCCCTGAGCAAGGCCCCTAACCCTCAGTATTCTATAGCATAGTATATGATGTATAGTATGATGTATAGTATATATACCTGTTAGTCAGCACTTCTATCTGGTTGCTCTTGTCTTTCTCCAGTTTGCTGTAAATCTCTCGGTGTCTCTTCAGCTCCTCCTCCAAACTCTGTTCAGCCCTCAACTCCTGATCCTTCACATGCTCCTCCAGCTCATGTACCCTACACACACACACACATACACACACACACACATACACACACACAGTGGATTCTAAACTAAAACCCTCTGTTTTACAGAAATATTCACACCCCGTGTACTCAGTAGACTCCAGGTTCTCCTCTACAGGACTTCGGGCGCTTTATCCCACTTCTCATGAACGACTCTCTCAGGCTGTCAGCAGGTCTCTCAGATGTTTGATGGGGTTTAGGTCTGAGCTCTGGTTGGGCCACTCAGGGACATTCAGAGACCTGAAGCCTCTCCGGTGTTTTTGTGCTTTGGGCCATTGTGTGCTGAAAGGTGAACTGTGACACACACAGTGTGTGTGTATGTGTTGATGTGTGTGTGTGTTGAGGTAGGTGTGTGTGTGTGTGTGTGTGTGTGTGTGTACCTGTGAACCAGCTGTGTGTTCTCCTGCTTCAGTTTAGATTTCAGGTCTCCGTTTGCCAGGCTGTCGTTCTCCAGCTCTGAAACTTTCTTCTCCAGGTAACTCACCTGCACACACACACACACACACACACATTATCTTACTTTCTCTGTGTTTATTTGATCCTAACTGTCTGTATGAGGACTGTGGGGATTTGTGCACCTTTTCAGTGATGTCGATGTCACAGGAGTCGATGCTGTCCCGAAATAGATCCTCAGTGCTGCCGTGACTGCTGCTGAAGTTACTGTGATGGAAGAGCTGCCTGTGATTCACACACACACACACACACACACACACACACACACAGTATACATGGGTTATTAATCATTCTATCTGTCTAAGTTTGATGGTTTATGAAGGTTTATTTTAACTGTGAGTGTTTTGTTCTCACCTCCCGAAGGCCGTGCTGGAGATCTTCCTGTTTGGGCTGAAACACACACACACACACACACAGAAAACAACAACGATGCTTCATTATTCATGCCAGTAGGTGTGTTTGCATTCAAATCCATACAGAATCACAACATGTGGCTCCTCTGTAAAAAAAAAAGCTTTTGAGCAGTTTGGTTCTCTGTACATTAGATTAAATACAGATGAATATTTTATTAAAAGTCGTTACCTCAGAGGAAGTCGGGATTGTTAATGAATTAGCGATGAATTAGCGGCTCACCTGTTAGCTTTGAGGTTTTTGAGTCGAGCCTCCAGGTCGTTGAGCAGATTCACCTTCTTACAGCACTGAGAACAATAAACGTCCATCAGCTCGCTGTTATACAGGTGTGGGATCTTCTGAGGGGTGTGTCCAGCACTGCGGAGACACGCCCATATATACATCAGTTCAGCACTGCAGCACAGTGGCGCCATCGGCTGGCCTGGAGACGTCGGCTATCACTTATACACACTGAGCTCGTTCATACGCTTCATACAGCAGATTCAGGACGTGTTTAACTGTAGAGGATCAGATGGTGCAGAATGTACCGGAGACGTGAGGTCAGGAATCAATTAGCCTCATTGCTAAGCTACGACTGATGAGAGCCTCGGTCTGGTCAGTAGCCACATGTGGACGTGAAGTCTGGACACGAATGAAAGACGCTTCAGAGCATCAGAAAACCTGAATGCTGAGACGAGACAGAACAGAAGAGAAGCCACGGAACCAAACTAAGATCCAGAAGTTCTGTTACTCTGGGCGTGTGATGAGGCCCCACATGAGGACATTGAGGGCAGATAAATCTGACCCATCTGTGCAGACAACCATCACAAAGCAAGCACAGCGCTCAGGGGTCTGAATACTTTCTGGATCCACTGTATACGAGTGTGTGTGTGTGTGTGTGTGTGAGATCGGTGTAACCTGGACGGCAGTGAGGAGCCGAGGTCGGAGAAGCCGTTAGTCCGATTGTCATCATCGGGGCAGGGGCTGCTGGGAATAAAATCCACGTCCTCTCCCTCTCCATAATCCTCGAACTGCTCCTCCGCCGAGATGACGGACGCGGAGGCTGACGAGACCAGCGGGGCTGAGCTACAACGAGAGGAAACAAACAACAATCAGAGATTTATACACCTGGTTTATACACCTGGTTTATACACCTGGTTTATACACCTGAGTTCAGACTGAGAACCTCGTGTGACCTCAGAGCTGCTCTACTTTAGGAGTCGGGGCCGCTGAACTGCCCGGTCTGACCAGCAGGTGGAGCATGGAGGCGCAGCAGCATGAGATCTGTCTGTTCATGACTGGAATGATTCCACCCCACTGAAACACTCACCTGTCTGCAGGTAGGAACAGTCCTCCTCCGACTTCCTCCTTGTCATCACGGCGACCGTCGGAGGTCTCGGACGCTGCGTTGCTGTCCATGTCAGAGTCCAGCGGGTACAGCGGGTTAGCCTGGTGCTCATCGCCACCCTGAGGAAACAATCGAATACACCCAGAGTTAGGTCTGATCTACCCCCCCCCCCCCCCACACACACACACACTATAACTCCACCTATTTTGGACAGGCTGAATTTCCTGTGCACTCTGGCGCCCTCTGCTGCAGTCTTGGGACATACGGAGGATCACACTCGACCAGACAGCAGGGGTCACTGTTACAGCTCAGCGAGGAGAAACTACCCACACTTCCCTCCCTCAGACACGACCTGGCTCATGTTCTATGTTCCAATTCATCCCAAAGGTGTTCAGTAGGGTTGAGGTCAAGGTTCTGTGCAGGCCACCGGACATCCTCCACATGAAAGCAGGTCTTTATACTCAGGGGTCCAGTCCTGCCGGTACAGGTAACAGCCTTCCCCAAACTGCTGACATAAAGTTTTATAAAATATTATTTATTCTCTAAGTGAGAGAGAGGGGTGTCCACATAATTTTGGTCACATAGTGGAGCTCTTCAGACCCGCTCCACCGCCAGCGTTCATCTATGTTCATTACACACGTGTGTGTGTGTGTGTATGTGTGTGTGGCTGAAAGATTAAAACTAACGGATCAGACGTGGCGTCCAAATACTTTTGGAACTCTACAGTCTTAACGAGGTTATCCCCCCCTCCTCTACCCCCCCCCCCCCCCCCACTGAGAGGAGATATTTATAGCAGCTTCATTACATCTGTGAGTTATAGCTGCTGTTAGAACTCACACCCTGCTGCACACACACACACACACACACACACACAGTCACGCCACATCCCCATACAGCTCATTTTACATATAAATTATAATTATTTATTATTATTATTTAAATTTAATTTGTATTTATTTCACCTGCTGCCGAGTGAGTGAACTGAGCGCGCTCAGAACTGTGTGATCATCCATTACTGGGCTAACAGGTCACGCTATTCGCATGCTAATCACGCTGTATGTGTGTGTGTGCTTTTTGTCTGGCCTTCATTCCTAATGCGCCGATGGTCGGTGACCCTGTCGACCGAAATCGTTTTTGTCCTCGACACCGTAGGTGGTCGATTGAGGGGAGGACTGAACCGCCCTCCCACACCCCAGAAATGTGCTCTCATTACTAACCATTATTATTCATTTTATATGCTTTATTTAACCTATTGACATCAGTATGGGGAAGGTCCTTCCCTGTGAGGTTCATAAAGACATGGTTAGGTGTCCACATACTTTTGGCTCATTATTCAGTGTTTTCTTATTAACCAATCAGACTTGAGCATCACTTGAATGTCATCAGATGTTTTAGGTTCACTGTTAATGCTGCAGAGTCGATCGTGTCTGTGTGTGCACCCAGACGGTCGATAGCACAGCTGAGATTAGAGCTAGCGCATTAAACCGCCACACCACTGTATAAATAGTGAATAGTGACACTGCGCCTACTGGAATGGCTAAGAGCATGAAGAGATAGCATGACGCTAATGCTAACTGTTGCTCATGATGTTCTGTTACTAGGTGGAGATAAGCGGTTGAATGGAGAGCTGAAGCACGTACACAGCGCTCAGGAACATCACGAGAAACCAGATCAGAACCTCAGCGATGCTCACCCACCACACCCACATCTCCTCGTACCTGGTGCATCAGGGCGGAGTGATCTCCTCCACCTTCTCCACCCTCCATCACCAGCACACATCCAGTTCTCCCAGTCCTCTCCTCTCCCAGTCACGTCAGCGTCCCATCACTCAGCTGTTCCTCAGTCCTTCAAAACTGTTCCAACAATCCTCGTCCCTTCTCCAGATCAGATCAGTTCTCTAGATTCCTCACGCCACTGCAGTCCCAATCCACCAGCTCCCTAATTTAAGTTGGTCCACTGTTCTCCCAATTAAACGTTCCTTCTCTCCACCGTCCTCTGAACTTCTCCAACAATCCTCCTCCGTCCTCCAGATCAGTCGCTCCTTAAATCCCACCGTTTATTTATTGTTAATTTATCGTTCCCTCAATCCAGAGTTCTCTTACCCCACTGTTCCCCTGATCCAGTGTTCCCTCAGTCCACGTTCTCTTGATGCACCGCTCCCTAAATATACAGTTCCATCAATCCCCCGTCCTCTCACTGCACCGTTCCTCAGTCTGCTACTCCTTACATCCACTGTTCCACTTATCCACTGCAGTCCCAGTCCACCAGCTCACTAATGTAACTCAATTTTCCCAGGGTTCACAGTTCAGTTATTCCAGTGTTCCACTAATCCAGTGTCCTCATTTACAGTTCCATCAGTCCTCGTCCTCTTACTGCACCGTTCCCTCAGTCCTCTACTCCCTAAATCCCCGTTCTCTTACCCCACTGTTCCCCTGATCCGGCGTTCCCTCAGTCCACGTCCTCCCGATGCACCGCTCCCTAAATCTACAGTTCCATCAATCCACCGAGATTAGAACCGGCAACACGTCCCATAAAACCGGCGCAGCATCTCCAAGATCCTCTCACACACACAGCAGTGCTGAGATCCTGCGCGGTTACCAGGCACGTTTAAACACGTGTACACACACACACACACACACACACACACACACCGCCAACAGTTGTTTGGCTCTGACCACTCCTCTCTCTCTCACCCACACTCTCTCTCTCACTGTTGCCAGGCAACTATTCAGCAGGACCGTCCCCGGCGGTGACAAGTGTGTGAACGTTCCACTGCAACACACACACACACACACACACACACACACGCACGCACACACACACACACACACACAGTGTGATCACACCGCCACCCATAAAACAGAAGCAGACTGATTTCTACAGAGCAGGAGACGAAACCACCGCAGGGACCATGAACAGATCTGAGAGTCTAGAACCCACCCAGATAGAACCGCTCAACACAGAACCAAACCCCCACATGACAGTGAAGGACCTGCAGCAGGGAAGCGGATCACTACAGAACCATAGAAGAGCCTCATCACAAACATCAACGTGTGGAGGATCAAAAACCACTCCCAAATTCACCAGAGGAACATTCAGAGTGTTGGGTAAAAGAACACCTCTCTGACTGGTGGAGGATCCGTCATGTTTTGGTGGCAGCCAGTGAAACATCACACGGTCAAGAAACTCCTGCAGCTCCACGACAGGGACGATCCTCAAAATCTGTGAAAGTTTGGAGTGGAACCTCATGGTGATCTGAGCTCTGATCCTAAACATAATGTGAGATTATCTGAGAAGACCTCAGCAGGTGGAAAGTACTAATGTAGCTGTGTCCACAAACTTTTGCAAGCTACAGTTATTATTTAAAGAATAAAGTAACAAAGTATAAACACTTACAGAACAGTGTTCAGTGAATATGTTGCTGTAGATGTTGTGGTTCCTTTTCTCCTCTTTAAAATGATTAAAATGTGCCTCTAAATCAGGGGTGCACAAACTTTTGCATTAAACTGTGGACAGCTTTAGGAGTCGTACTGTTAATATTCAATAATACAGATTATAACTGTATAAATGTGCCAGAATTATCAGAGGAATCAGTTCATTCATGTTTTTGATGATGAATTTGGCAACCCTGTTTACAGCAGTCCAGTAACAGTGAGTGTTATTCAGTGTAGGTGTGGTTCATCTGCACCCTGTCCGGTTCAAACCTCTAAATAAACACAAACACAGGTAACCTCAGCCATGATGTCCTCACACACACACACACACACACACACACACACACACACACACACACACACACACACACACACACACACACACACACACACACATTGGATGAATTTATATACACACAGGTTTTATTTGGCCCTCAGATTCTCTCTCAGGATTCATAGAAGTTTTGTTATCAGGACTGGACGATTAATCGATTAATCGATGGTGTTCCGTTATAACTCGACCCACCGTTCCACAAACTCACCCCGTCAGTCTACTGTTCCCACAATCCTCCACCAGTTGAGGTTATAATGTGCACCCATGGCTGGATTACTGACCGGGCCAGTGGGGCCAGCGCCCAGGGGCCCTCGAGGTTAGGGGGTCCTGAGGGGGGGCTCTGGGGGCCCTAGCCATGCTTTTGGGGCCCCTAGACTTCTACAGAAGTCGTTCACCATGGGTCCTTGATCTTCTAGGGACCTAGAAATTGCCAGGCAAGCCACCGTACGCACCAACTCCACAAGGGGAGGGGGGGGGGTGCCGATCGAGCGTTGCTCCACCAAGGGGGAGGGGGGTGTGGCGCAAGGAGGGACGCAGAGATGAAGTGCCTTTCAATACATTGTAGGCTGGGGTAATTCAATATTTTGAACACTTTTAAAGGGTGCCGTGACTGAGTAAAGGTTGAGAAACTCTGGTTTAATGTATTAATCTATTTATGTTTTTGGAGGGGGCCCTGGGCAACTCTTTGCCCAGGGGCCCAGACTATCCTTAATCCGTCCTTGTGTGCACCACACACTTTATATGAAGCAGATTCTACATCAGCTCCAGCCAGACATCGCCAATCTCCCTGCTGCATCATTCCTATTAGCATGTTTTCAATAAATGATGTTTGATTCGGGAAAGAATCGTTCTGATTCATTAATGAATCATTTGAATGAATCATTCGATACGTTTTATAACCGTGATCAGATCTAATTCAGTCCAGTTTCTCGGTTCTGATTTTTACTCTGATCAGATTAAAGTCTGGAGAAAGTTTCTGTGGTTTTGGTTTTGAGAGGGATTAGAACAAAGACCCATCAGAGAGGAACAAATTCAGAATCAGAATCGATTCTTCCTGAGGAGATAAAAATGAATCAATGTGTTTGAGCATTCTGGTGCCCCCTAGCGGTGAAAAACTAAAGTTGCGCTTTATATTGCAGCGTTCATACATGAATGAGGAATAAATCACAATAAATAAGCAAATATTTCTATTATAATATTACTTTTTACTTTTATAATAACTTATAACAGTGACCCTACCTGACAGTAGAAGATGTTGTGGGTGTTGTGGGTGTGATATGAATGATCATTGGTGCTGGTTGAATCCAGGAGGTTCTTCAGGATCTCCTCACATCCTAAAACAACAAGAGGAACCACAAGAGGAACTTTCAGTTCTGATGATAACTGTACAGAACTGGTTTTGTAGAACTTTTAATTACTGAGGATAATTAATTATTCTTAGATATTTGGTGTATAAAGGAATAAAAACAAATACTGGGGCAGAAGAACCAGTAACAGTTCTGGGTTAGTAGGTGTTGGGTTCCTGTGAGCTGAGATGCTGTTTCAGGACCTTTTATGAATGGTTCAGAGTTGAAAGCAGAGAGAAGCGGAACATCAGTGACCTGAACGTTTGATCTCCGGTCATCAGATGAGTGTGTGTGTGTGGGGGGGGGGTTAGGGGTGATTACTTTTTCACACAGGGTCAGTAGGTCCTGAATATAAAGGGTTTCTTCTAGAAACTAAACATTAATGGTGTTTTTGGTTACTCAGTTTGTCTTTGATTCATTTATTTTGTCTGAAGGTCAAACAGAGGTGTGACATGAAAGGACAGAGGAAATCGTGGGGGGGGGGGACTTTTTCACAGCAATAAACACGATGAAGAAAACAAAAAACAAAAACAATTAAATTATTAATTTGTTTGCCTTAAATTATTCATGCTTGCATTTGTATTTCATTATTTTAATGACATGCAGCAGTATAATAATATACTACATGATCAAAAGTATGTGGACGCCTAACATTAACCAGGTGAAATATGGAGCTTATTTAATCATAAGAGTATTAGTGAGATCAGGCACTGATGCTGGAGAAGACTCGTCTCACAGTCGACATTCCAGTTCATTTCAAAGATGCTTTGTAAAACCGCCACAGAGCAACACAGACTTTTGAGGAGTGTCCACATACTTTTGACTGTATAGTGTATAAGAATGCAGCTGAACATGTGCACCCCCCCCCTCCATCCCTGCACCCAAAATCACACCCGTACCCATTTATAGAACCATGGAGGAACGTGGAAGTGCTGCAGCATGAATAAAACATTCCAGCTGAAGCTTCAGATCCTGCTGAGCTGCACCGAGAGCAACATGCAAAAGTATTGGGACGCCCCTTCTCATGACTAAATTCATGTGTTTCAGCCACAGCAGTTACTAACAGCTGTAATCAATTAATCATATAAAGGAAATCTTATGCTCCTAGCTTTGCAGCATCAGTTTAGGGAAGGTCCTTTCCTGTTCCAGCATGAGTGAGCTCTATACAGATGTGAAGAAGCTCCAGTGTCCTGCACTGACCTCAGCTACACTCAACAGCTCTGGGATGAACCGGAACACCGACTCATCAATCAGTGCCCAGGCTTAAAGAATGCTGTCACAAATTCCCACACACAGAGACACTTCAAAGTCTTGTGAGAAGCTTCTCAGACTCTCGGCTGTTGTTTATGAAAAGGTCACACAGAGGTCGCTCTGTTTTAATACAGTTTGTTTTTGAAGCATGACGTCCGACACGCTCACAGTGAGGCGTCCCAATACTTTTGCTCACGTTGTGTTTTTGTACTGTGATGTTGTGAGAGCTGTGAATATGAATATGATGATATTAAATGAAACAGAGATACTCCGTCTGTTACCTTTCATGGTGAACACGCCGTGACAGAAATCTTTAAAGCTAATCCTGCCGTTAGCATTCGGGTCCAAACACTGCGCCAACTTCCTTATCTGTAAAAAGATCAAAGAGAAACAAACGATAAAGATATTAAACCAATAACAGCAAAATACTGTACTGTACTACACTAAACAACATACTACACTATACTGTACCCTACATTACCTTACAATACTATAATATTCTACACTATAACCTTACCTTCACCATTCATCACACCAGTGACCCAAAGCACAGAGCCAAAACAACACCGCAGTGCTTCAGGAGAGTCTCAGAATGGCCCAACCAAATACTAGAACCGGATCATAATTTTTACACCTGTTAGTACTGGGTGTGGCTAAAACAGGGGGTGTCCAAATACTTTGGCCATAAGGTCATTTAGAGCAAACAATCCACCTTCTGCAGTACAAGCGGAAGCTGGGAGAACATGCCCAACTACTGACGGCCATTGAACAAAGACAAGGATTAGACAATGACATTACCTCCTTCAATTTGCCACTGTGGGCCCCTGAGTGAGGCCCCTCACCCTCAGTTGTTAAACTGTGTTCAGTCAGAACTGTAAGTCGCTGTGGATAAAGGCATCCGCTAAGTGCTACAAATGTAAATGAGGATTAAACCCGGGTCATTAAGACCCATGATGCTGTGCAACACCCACTACAAGCTGCACCACTCTTCACCCACAGAGCTTCAAGTATTAAGAGCTATTTACATCAGACACATCAGATCTGATTACAGCTTCATCAGTCTGTAAATCAGAGGCAAAATAAACATCCCAGCTGGTCTGATTAAATGAGTCTGATTAGACAAGTCTGGTTAGGTAAGTCTGATAAGATGATTCTGGTTAAATGAGTCAGATTAGACGAGTTTGATTAGACAAGTCTGATTAGTTAAGTCTGGTTAAATGGGTCAGATTTGGTGAGACTGATTAAATGGGTCAGATTTAATTGAGTCTGATTACAGGGAGCTAAACACACACATGAACGATTAAAATAAATAAAACTGTTATGATTTTTTACCTCCTGATCCGTTTGTCCGAACTGAGATCCGAGCCGCACCAAGTGTTCGACCCGAATGAAACCATCCTCATCTCCATCACACATCTCGAACACCTCCTTCAGCTTCCTCAGCAGCACCAGCAGATGCCCGGGCTGAGGGGGCACCGTGCCCTCCATCCTGCCCTCCATCCTGTCTCCTCACTACAGTCAGAGGGAATCAGTGGAGAGCAGAGAGAGACGGAGTGTGAGGGGCATCATCTCAGCTCGGTTCGGTTCACTCTGATCATCATCATCTCCTCCAGCATCATCACCTCCAGCATCAGCACCAGATGATCCGAGAGTCGTGACGCAGAACACAAGCCCCGCCCACCGAAGCTCAACAACAAATCACCTGCAAAACGATTCCGATTCGGCTCAGCTCGGAAAAGTGATTCGATCATTCGACTCACTGATTCATTCAGAGAAGGGTGAACTGAGCCGATGTTTTTGTTTGAGCCTGGTCAGGGTTGCGCTGCGTCCGGTGCTACCTCATTCACTTACACTTATGGGTTATTTAGAGCAGCCAACCCACCTTCTGCATGTTTCTGAACAGATGAATTTGGAGTATTTACAGACTATTCAGAATTAAGGCTTGAACCCTGGTTCTCGGGACCCAAACTTTCAGCTGCACCAGCTTTTACTTTTAATATTGATATTATAATTCATGTGTTTAATTTTACATGAAATAATTTATTCCTGGTTTTATTATCGGCTGTTCACTTGTTTAGCTTTCCATGAACAACTGCTAATTTTATTGAAATATCTTTGATTTCATTTATTAATGAATATCTTTTAATAATTAGTGACTTTTTATACATTTATTTCGTTTTTAATTATTTTACTGTTAATTGTAATTATTTATTTAAATGCCATAATTAAAAGCTGCAGTAAGTAACACTGAGATGTGAAGATGTGAAAAATTAACCTGCAAAAGTCATTTATTTTAATTCATTAACAACATTAAATATATTAATTGTAGTACCTATTCATTATAATAATAACAAAACAAACTCATTTATTTATTTTACAAAACTACAAACTCCTTCATTCATTCAGTTTCATTTGTTTAGTTTATAAAATCATTTATTGACGTGGTTGGTTTTATTATTTATTGCTTCACATTTCAAAGATTCAAATAAACAGAAATAAACTGAAATGTTTAATTATTAAAACAATCAAAATAATAAAACAAAATCAATAATATCAGTTTAGTTAAATGTAGTTTTATCTTCACACACTGAGCACTTTATTAGGAACACCCACAGAGCAAGCACAGGTGATAAATAAAAATATAAAAAATAGAAACACAAAAAAAAAACACAGCTGTAGTAAAATAAGATTTATATATAAAAGAGAAAGTAAAAGAAGATTCTCATCAGGTCGTCTGTTCCAGGATCAGTCTGGGCTCCAGCAGAGACTCCCAACGTTCAGTCAGCTACACACACACACACACACAAACACACACACACACACACACACACACGCACACACGCACAAACACACACACACAAACACACACACACGAGAACTGATTAACACACCACAAACACAGTGTGTACAGTCTGTGTGTATATATAAAGTGTTTATATGTAGTGTGTGTATAAAATTTGTATATGTAGTGTGTGTATAAAATTTGTGTGTGTGTGTGTGTGTGTGTGTTACCTGGGAGCCGAGTGTGACGGCGTACTCCACATGTTCTGATCCGTCCGGGTTCTGATAAACCAGATCAAACTTTCCAGGTTCAGCAGGAGCTGAGAGACAAACCAGATGATGAGAGGATTAACACCAGATTAAACACCAGCACTCAGCTGAAAGTACCCCCTCGTACCCCCTCGTACCCCCCGGACGGTGCAGATGATGATGAGGAGTGTACTTACTGTGGGATTTTGTCAGCAGCTCCAGTTCAATCATGCTGGTGCTGGGATTTAATCCAACCACCTTCCCCTCCTGTAAACACACACATGTAATTAAAATAAAATAGAGGAAACATCACAATAGTGATGGAACTCTTCCTGTGTGGGTGGTGCAGGTACCCATGATGCACTGCTGCAGGAGTCTGTAATAATAATGAGGTTAAATATACGTACTTTATAATCGGACACCTGCGGAGTGTAGTTCTCCGTCAACTCCAACAGCTACAGGAGAAAACAACAACAACAACGTTAACTACAACATAAATAAATCAACATAAACAAATATCAATTACAACCGAAATATAATAATAATGTAAATAAATCAATATAAAACTCAAACGAATCCGGTCCAGGTCCGTTTTTACCTTGAAGGCGATTTTGGTTCCCACAGCAGGAGGAGCAGCGAGGAGAGGAAGAGCATCATAATCACGCCTCACCACCGGGTCAGGAGGATTCTACACACACACACACAAATAAGCATGTGTGTGTGTGTGTATATGAGTGTATAAGTGTGTGTGTGTGTGTGTGTACGAGTGTGTGTGTGTGTGTGTACCTGCAGCAGTACACTCCTGTTGCTGAGCGTCTCTCTCTGATGTTTCTCCTCATGCTGGTAGGTGTGATGAAAGCCTTGTTTCCACGGCGTCCCTCGGGCCCTCCCGAACCCCCCGCGGCCCCCTCCTCGACTCCTGGCTCTGTCCGGGAGCCCTCGGCCCCTCCCGCGGGGGGTCTGCGCCGGGGTGACCTGAGGGTGCGGCCTCTTTATCACCAGCTCTGTGTCGCTGCTGCCCGAGTCGCTGCCGCCGTTCTGCTGGTGGTTTGGTAGGTTCTTGCTGACGGGGGTGAGAGGGACGGGGGTAGAGCCGTTCTCCAGAGGGCCCGGGCAGGACGACCGGGGTTCTGCTGCAGGTTTGGGAGGGACCTCGTCGTCTGAGGAGGAGTCGGAGGAGGGCGGCGGCTGAGGTTTTTTAAGCGCTTGAGAACCTGTGGAGTTTTTAGTGGTAGCTTTGGTAGGTTCTCCTGTGGATTTTGGAGCGTTCTTGGTTGATGATTTGCTGGAATCCTCCTCCTCCGATGATGATGATGAAGAGTCTGTAGATGTTTGCTGGTTTGATCTGGACTGGTTCTGTGGTGCTGATGGTTTCACAGTGATTGTTGATTTTCTTTTCACCACTGGAGCTTCGTTCTCATCTGATGATGATGATGATGAAGATGAATTCTGTGTTTTCCTCCCTGGTTTAGAGGTGGAAGCTGATTTCGGTGGAACTGTGAGTGGTTTTGAGGAGATTGTGGATTTTTTCGCAGTTGAAGGACCCTTGTTGTGTGATGATGAACCTGCCGGCCGCTCCTGCTCCGTTTTTGCACTGGTGCTGGATTGCGGCTGGATTTTTGAGCTCTTTGGAACAGGCGCTGGTTCCTCCTCAGATGAAGGTTTGACCTCTGCAGGCGGTTCATGCGGTGAGGTCGCGGTTCTGCTCCGTTTAGATTTCCCGTTCACAGTGACGGGAGGATCAGGAAGCTTCTTCTGCTCCGATCTGGGTTTGGAGCACGACGGTTCCTCTGTAACCACGAGCTGCTGCTTCTTCTTCTTGTGTTTCTTCTTGCTTTTGGGTTCCCCCGACGCCCCGTGCTCCTGAAGCGGTTCATCCTCCTCCTCACGCCGCCTCTTCCTCATCACGTGATCAGAGACGGGACTGCAAACCTTCACCCTGTTCATAACGGGAACACAGTCAGTAACGGGGTCCACCATAATACATACCAGCGTTTTAAACATACTCAGTTCCCCTGTGCACTTCAGCGACCTCTAGTGGCTGAACAAACACCAAGACTGATGGAGAAGCTGATGTGTGTGAAGCTGTTGTGTGTGAAGCTGATGTGTGTGAAGCTGTTGTGTGTGAAGCTGATGTGTGTGAAGCTGATGTGTGTGAAGCTGATGTGTGTGAAGCTGATGTGTGTGAAGCTGTTGTGTGTGAAGCTGATGTGTGTGAAGCTGTTGTGTGTGAAGCTGATGTGTGTGAAGCTGATGTGTGTGAAGCTGATGTGTGTGAAGCTGATGTGTGTGAAGCTGTTGTGTGTGAAGCTGTTGTGTGTGAAGCTGTTGTGTGTGAAGCTGATGTGTGTGAAGCTGTTGTGTGTGAAGCTGATGTGTGTGAAGCTGATGTGTGTGAAGCTGATGTGTGTGAAGCTGTTGTGTGTGAAGCTGATGTGTGTGAAGCTGTTGTGTGTGAAGCTGATGTGTGTGAAGCTGTTGTGTGTGAAGCTTATGTGTGTGAAGCTGATGTGTGTGAAGCTGATGTGTGTGAAGCTGTTGTGTGTGAAGCTGATGTGTGTGAAGCTGTTGTGTGTGAAGCTTATGTGTGTGAAGCTGATGTGTGTGAAGCTTATGTGTGTGAAGCTTATGTGTGTGAAGCTTATGTGTGTGAAGCTTATGTGTGTGAAGCTTATGTGTGTGAAGCTGTTGTGTGTGAAGCTGATGTGTGTGAAGCTGATGTGTGTGAAGCTGATGTGTGTGAAGCTGATGTGTGTGAAGCTTATGTGTGTGAAGCTGTTGTGTGTGAAGCTGTTGTGTGTGAAGCTGATGTGTGTCAAGCTGATGTGTGTGAAGCTGACGTGTGTGAAGCTGACGTGTGTGAAGCTGTTGTGTGTGAAGCTGATGTGTGTCAAGCTGATGTGTGTCAAGCTGATGTGTGTGAAGCTGATGTGTGTGAAGCTGACGTGTGTGAAGCTGACGTGTGTGAAGCTGATGTGTGTCAAGCTGATGTGTGTGAAGCTGACGTGTGTGAAGCTGTTGTGTGTGAAGCTGATGTGTGTCAAGCTGATGTGTGTGAAGCTGACGTGTGTGAAGCTGATGTGTGTGAAGCTTCCGGATGCATCGTGACATCGGTGTGCCAGCGATGGAATCCTACAGAGAGTTGCAGATCGTACGCTCCACCAATAAACCCCTCCAAGAACCTCCATAAAATCAGGTCTGGAAAAGCGTCCAGTCGAGCAAGCTTTATACTCGCACCAGAACAAAGCTTGTGAGCACACAGCAGAGTAAAGCCTGTATGACTGTGGTCAGTCACATGATCCAGACCTGATTCTGGTGGTTCCTGGATCACACCTGAACATCCTCTCAGCATCAAAGCTGAATGATTTTCTTCTCAGCCTTTCTGAAGAGCACTACTGCTGTTCCTCGTGCTCCGCAATGAGTGCAGCCAAACTAGCCCTGTTTATATGGGCACAGAGACGCCACAGGCTGTGTTTAACAGAGTAATCAGTCAGTGATGAGGAAGCAGGAGGCCGAGATGTGAAACTAAATGATGAAGAACCTCGTACAGCAGGAAACCATCAGAACTTCTGAAGTCATCCACCGCTCTATCCTGGTCAGGGTTGCGGTGGGTCCAAGTCACTAGGCAAAACACCCTGGATGGGTCACCAGTCCATCACAGGGCGTGCATGTGCGCACACACACACAATTATAACACACACACACACACACACACACACACACACACACACACACACACACACACACACACACACACACAGCACGTCTTTATACTGTGTGAGGAAGCCGGAGCGCCCGTAGGAAACCCACAGACACGAGGGGAGAACGTGCCAAACTCCACAAAGAAATGACGTGGGACTCGAACCCCAGACCTTCTCGCTGTGAGTACGATGTAAAGATGAGGAAGGTGACTGACCTGAGGGTGTCGCTGTCCCGGAGCAGGTGAGCGCTCTCTGCGGGGGGCAGGTAACAGTCCTGCAGGTACAGGTCCAGCTCGGTCCTCCTGCTGTACTGGAACTTCTCCCTGATCACACTCACCACGTCCGTGATCACCCGGCACTCCCGCAGGTCCAGCAGAACCCAGCTCATCCTGCACTGCACCAGGCACGGCGGGGGGTAGTCGAAACATAACCGAACCCGAACCACGCCGCCCGCACCACCTACACCAGAGCAAACACCCGAGCAACATGCCATCCTGATCCAGCCGAGTCTCACTGCGCATGTGCGTTACCGCCGCACGCTCGGCCTTCTACAAGAGCGGAACATGACGTCACACTGGGGACTTTTACTCTGCACGTGACGTCACGCTCAGGACTTTTACTGTATTAGAGCCGATAAAACGCGATGAAACAGCATTAACATGGAGTCTAAATTACAATATATATAAAAATCATTATTATTATAAATCATATAATCAGCGTAACAACAAAGAGCGTCATTGTTTGATTTATTTGTGTATTTATTCATTAATTTTAGTTTTAATTAAGCATTTCTTTTCATTTAATTATTTACTTTTTATTTTGTCTTATTTAAAATAATTGTATCAGTGCAGTTTTGCTCTGTAAATCACTTTAACCTGCTGCTGTATAAATAAAAATGATTAAAATAAAACTGGTCAGTGTCCCGGAGCGCGGAGCTTCACTGCTGCCCTCTACAGGTGAGACGGGGAATAAAGGGGAATTTCCGAGTCTAGGTCAGGTGATTCGGAGGTCACGTGATCTGTAGAAGTTTGAGGGTCAGCTGACCCAGGTGCTGACAATTCGGATCAGGTCTGAATCAGAATCAGGAGCAGGAGCAGAACTTTGATCCGGATCAGTTACAGTGAGGCTGAGGAGGATGAAGATGAAGCTCGGCGGTGTTTTTGTTTTCACTTTCATCTCTGCTTTGATGTTGGGATCATGTTTTCACCTGGGTAAGCGGGTTCGTTTCCTCCTCCGTGTGTGGAGGCAGTTTGTGTCTCTGTGCTGCAGGAGTTAAGGAGCTGGATGCGGCACTTTGAGGTTGATTAAAGTGATCCGGTTTAATTGGCGGCTCGTTTGATCTTCAGATCTGTTGTTTAATTTTGTTTCCTTTGATGTTTTGGTTCAGGTCCGGAGTTCGTGTGAACTGTAATGAAGCGTTATAATCATTTCTGCAGCTCTTATTAATGTGTCTCTGAATAAATCAATCACGTGATTGTGGGTACAAGTTTGTGATTCGGTGCAGGACCCACTGCGACCCTGACCAGGATAAAGCGCTGGTAGAACATGAACAGACAGCACCTCTGATGATGGATGTGCGGGTGTAGAGAGTTTTATTGAACTTATGACCTCCTGATTCCTCACTACTGATTGTGATTGATTACAGCTGCTGGCTTCTCTGTGCCCACATAAACAGGCATAGTTTGCCCTCACCTAAGGAAGAAGGATTTAATTGGATGATCTAGTGTAGTCCATAAACCAGTAAAAGCCGCTCTGAATTAGAACCTGGATCAGCGGTGTACTGGGTCAGGATTTGTTTACGTTCCTCTACACTGAACTCGTCTTTATGCTGGAACAGGAGAGGACCTTCCTCAAACTGTTGCCACAAATTTAAAAGCATATCCTTTATTTAATATAAATATAAAACATGTGTGTCTGAGACACCTGAGGTCAGTAACGAGGAGTGGTGTCCACATACTTTTGGCCTGTAGTGTAACTCCATGAGCAGGATGCTTTGCTGTGTGAAGTGATTTTATTAGAACCTCCTTCACTGACTGTAATCACGCTGCTCTATCGCCCCAGGCGTCTCCGTGGTTTCGGGGAAGGAGGCGTGGGACTACGTGGAGGTGCGGGACGGCGCTCACATGTTCTGGTGGCTCTACTACGCTAACGGCTCCTCCAGCAGCTTCCAGGATCTTCCTCTCATCATGTGGCTTCAGGTGGGTTCCTCACATAACCAGAACTATCGGGCTCGGGCGTGGCCCCGAGCGTCCTGCTGATCCCTGATCTGTGTGGTGTTGGGAACAGGGAGGACCTGGAGGATCCGGCTGTGGGTTCGGGAACTTCGCTGAGATCGGACCGCTGGACACCAACCTGCAGCAGAGGGACACGTCCTGGGTGAGTGTGTGTGTGATCCAGGTACAGCTCGCTCGACTGTGGACAGTCACTGAATTCATGGCAGATCTGCTGCTTCATAGATTACACACTCTATATAGCCAAAAGTATCTGGACACCCGAACATGAGCTTGAACAAACAGTATTAAGACCATGTGATCAGACTGTGTGTGTGTGTGTGTGTGTGTGTGTGTGTGTGTGTGTGTGTGTGTGTGTGTGTGTAGGTGAACGCAGCGAGTGTTCTGTTCGTGGATAATCCTGTAGGAACGGGTTACAGCTACACCGACTCGTATGGAGCTCTCACCAAAAACGTGGCGATGGTGGCGGCAGACATGATGGTTCTACTGAAGCACTTCTTCACCAAGAGAACTGAATTCCAGGTACCACACACACACTCACACACACACACACACACACACACACACACACACACACACTCACACACACACAATACAGCCTATAAATACACACACACACAACAATACAACTGTTTGTTCTTATAACTGGACCCCTGAGCAACCCTGTAATATTCAGTCTGAACCCGTGATGAGTTCTGGGTTTGATTTCTCTCTCTGGTACAGAAAGTTCCGTTCTACATCTTCTCTGAGTCGTACGGAGGAAAGATGGCGTCTGCTATCGGACTGGAGCTCAACAAGGTAACGCACGCACACACGCACACACACACACACGCACACACACACACACACACACACACAGTGGGTATTAATAATGGAGACCAGTCGCAGCGTCTTTTAATATTTCCGTCTCTGTGTTCTCACACTCAGCTGATGGTGACTGAAACCGGAAGTGTGTGTGTGTGTGTGTGTGTGTTTCTGCAGTGTGTACTTCCTCTAAACGTGTGTGTGTGTGTGTGTGTGTTTCTGCAGTGTGTACTTCCTCTAAACGTGTGTGTGTGTGTGTGTTTCTCTCCAGGCGGTACAGAGTGGATCTATAAAGTGTCGTTTTGCGGGCGTGGCTCTGGGAGACTCATGGATTTCTCCTATTGGTCTGTAACTCTTCATCTGATGATCTAATCATGTTTCTGGGGAACAATCGGCTTCATCTTTAATATTTAATAATAATAATAGAATAACAGTAATGATGATGATGATCTTTTCCTTGACAGACTCAGTTCTGACGTGGGGACCGTACCTGTACAGCACTGTGAGTTCCACTTCAAACCATCAGTACAGTATTTAATAATACACACACACACTCACCGACACACACCGTTGGGCGGCACGGTGGCTCGGTGGGTAGCACAGCGTGTGTGGTGCATGTTGGGTGTGGTTGCCATGGTGCCCGGCGGTGATGTCTGTGTAACTGTGTACAGTCTCTGCTGGATGATGCTGGTCTGAAGGAAGTGATGCAATCAGCGAAGGAAGTTCAGAAGGCGGTGGAGCAGGGAGAGTACGAGAGCGCCACCCAGCTGTGGAGTGTTACTGAGAACGTTATCGAACAGGTACACACACACATATATAGTGTGGGTGTGTGTGTGTGTGTGTGTGTGAGTGTGTGTGTGTGTGTGTGTGTGTGTGTGTGAGTGTGTGAGCTGAACTTCTGTTGTGGTTCCAGAACACCAACGGCGTGAACTTCTACAACATCCTGACCCGGGACGACAGCGACCTGCTCACATCCAGCAGCAGCGCGGGTGAAGGATTCCTCGGTAAGGTCCGAACGTCTGCAGCAGTAATTACAGCGTTTAACCAATAAAATTCACAAAAGATTAAAAACGTACCAAAACAGGCGCCCAACCGGCCGATAGCACTCATAAGATTTGAACCCAGATCACAGGATCTGCATCACACGAGCGCCTCGTTAATTAATGAATGATTATAAATGTTTTATCATTGACTGAAGGTTCTCAGGTTTGTTTGTGTTGGTGTTCCTCCAGCTGCTCTGACGCGGCGCCATGTTCACCCACTGCAGCGCCAGTCGCTCTCACAGCTGATGAACGGACCAATCAGAGAGAAGCTGGGCATCATTCCCAAAAACGTCACATGGGGAGGTACAGATCACCTCACCATCTACCACCTCCTACAGAGTCATGTGACCCTCAGCTCCCAGCATGCTCAGCTCTGTGTGTGTGTGTGTGTGTGTGTGTGTGTGTGTGTGTGTGTGTGTGTGCAGGACAGGCGGAGGAAGTGTTTTTAAGCATGGCGGGAGACTTTATGAAGCCGGTGATTGATGTTGTAGACGAGCTCCTGGCTGCAGGAGTGAACGTCACCGTCTACAACGGACAACTGGACCTAATCGTGGACACCATGGGTAACATCTCACTCACTCAGCCAATCAGATTCATCCAATCAGGTTCAGCCAATCAGATTCATCCAATCAGATTCATTCATCCAATTAGATTCATCCAATCCTCTTCATCCAGTCAGGTTCATTCAATCTTATTAACTAACCAATCAGCTTTATCCACTCATCTTCGTTAACCAATCATGTACATCCAATCATCTCTAATCATTCATGGTTTTGGATGCAGTAGCTGATTTCACACCTCCATCATATTTCACTTCATAAACTGAAATGCACTTTTATCCTCATTATCTTCTCATTTAGTCATTACCAGTTCCCAGTTTCTATCCCGATCCTCTCTCTTGCTCCACCTCCTTCTGACCGTGTCCGTTTCTTATTGGTCGGTCAGTGCTGAGCGCTCACACAGATCTTGATCACGTACGTACGCTAATCTGCTGCCGCCAACTGTGACCTGTAGCGGTGTGCAGACACGAGGCCTCGTGATGGATCGGCGTCCTGTCAGGGGAACTGGACCCACTGTGACCCAGACCAGAATAGTAAAGGATGAAGATGATGGAGAGGAAGAGATCAGGTTTAGTGTGCAGTAGGAAACTGTAGCCATGATGGTGTGTGTGTGTGTGTGTGTGTTACAGGACAGGAGTTCTGGGTGAAGAAGCTGAAGTGGGCCGGTCTGGATCAGTTCAGTCAGATGAAGTGGACGCCGCTAGAAGATCCACAATCTGCTGGACAAACTGGAGCTTTTTATAAGACCTACAAGAACTTCTCCTTCTACTGGATCCTTAAAGCTGGACACATGGTAACTCTACTGCACCACTGTCCACAGTCGAGCGAGCTGTACATCTACATCATTATAGATACATCAGTATAGTATCTTACCACTGAGCTCCAGCTGCCCTGTACCTGAGCCTCCAGTTTGGGTTGCAGCACTTATAAGCCCTGAGCCGTTTGTGTGTCTGTGTGGGCGCCCGGCCGGCTGATAGCAGAGCTGAGCTCCACTCACTGTGTGTGTAACTGTATCTCTGTGTGTCTCTCTCTCGCTCTGTAGATCCCGGCGGATCAGGGCCCGATGGCGCTGAGGATGATGAAGATGGTGACGCAGCAGGAGTGATGAAGATTGCTGCTTCATTTAGGACAATCAGACAGAAGACCTGGACGAGATGGGGTGGGGGGGTGCGGCGTCCAATCCTCTTATTTCAGCTTCACACCAAAAATCTGATTCTGCACAAGTGTTTTTGTTTGTTTGTTTGTTTTTGTGGCGTCTGATGAAACTGACGAGCTTTTACATTTAATCCACGTCTGAAATAAAATGATTTTTTTTACATTTTTGTCTTGATAATAAATATGTTCAAATGAACAGTTTAATAATCTCAGACCTTCATCCAATCACAAGCTTTTATTATTATTATAAAATGATTTTATTATTATTATTATTAACAGTACAAACCACATCCAGAAACCCTCAGTAAAAAGTGTGAGGTGTTTATTTCTCTTCAGTCTTTATTTAACTGATACAAATAGAAAGAAAAGATTTTTAACGTTTCACTCCTAGCAGAAACACGTTCAGAATTAAACCTCGGATTAAAGTTGCTGAATAAAATAATGTACGCTAGGACCAACAGTATGTGGATGCCTGACTATGAGCTGGTTGAGCATTAATATAAAGCCTCCACACCCACCCTGTTTGCAGCTATAACAGTCTCCACTCTTCTTGGCAGGATTCCCACAAGGTTCTGGAATGTGTGTGGGGGAATTTTCTGTACGATCACACTCAGCATTCCAATTCGTCCCAGATGAGTCCAGTAGAACAGTGTGTGTTTATGCGCTGTGTGTGTAGCTCAGCGTCTTCCGGCCCCACTGTGATTCGGGTACGCCGACGCCCCCCCAGCTCACCGG